>NW_018405052.1:139679-188427 GCF_002113885.1 Mizuhopecten yessoensis
AAATCTATGTACCTGGGGAATTATTTACATTTCGTATACGTCTCTAAAGGCAGTATTAATTTATTTTCATTCTTATACGTAATTTGTACCTAATCTATGTCTATTTCGTATACATATCTATGTACTTAGAGAAATTAATTTAGTTTCATTATATGTCCATATCTTATCTATATATATTATAAGTATTGTACTTAGAGAAATCAATTTAGTTTGGGTAAACCATGCATGTTTTCGGTTGTAATGAGTTAACAGCTCTTATGTTGCTGTTTAATGTTTATATCAAGTGTCATCACATAATAATTAGCAACAAGCCCCCACTGGATGTGGGATCACTGATTTAATTGCTTGACAGTTCACACATCGGTTAGCAAGTCACCAAGCCATGCACTGCTTAATTGGCCGGCCGGGGCGTTCCAAACTTTCACACCTATGCTGCTAATTGGCCTAGTCTGTCATTTAAGTGGCTGGCATGTGACTTCAGACCTCTTGGTGACCTAGGTCAGTGTGAATCCATGTAGCTATTGTTTATTCACTAAGATTGACCTTTTTTTTTTTTCTTGAGACCAATTGAAATTCCTGAGAAATGTGTCTCACGCCGTGAGGATTTTTTGGAAGCAATGTTTGTGAGTCTCACGCCAAAATCGTTAGATATGGCATGTATGTTTTCATTATATGTCCATATAGTCAAATATGTTTGATATAAAGTGGCTGACGTGACAGGGTGCTTTTTAATTGTTTATATTATAGAAGTTGTACAAGTATAACTATTTTACATTTTTAATGTTAAAACATGAACAGGTGCATTTTATAAAGAACAACATTACTTAATTAAGGTAATGAAATGAAAATATGCAGTACATTCCGGATATTAGTATGTCCGTTGTCGGCTTCGGTGATGAATATACAGGTTCGTTTTTTATCTTCCGGCACGTAATTATATCTTGATTCACGAGAAAGATAAGTTTGTTAACTTTTAACATGATATTTATGACTTACGAAAACATTTTTTAAGGGCGAAACAACCTAGGGCGAACGGGATTTGGGGCGAAACAACCCTTAGGGCGAACAGGATTTGGGGCGAAACAACCTGCTAAATCTCTAGCGATAGGACCAGACCTCAGTATCAATCTAAATACATGTATAGTCAAATCTGCCTATATATATACAGATTTCCCGGTGCTCCAGAACCTGTCTTTAAAAAATCCTAACCGAAACAGAATATGTACGTTTTTTTGAGATTTTGTGAAAACAAATCATTTTTGAAGTTGTCCTGTTAGAACAGAAATTTACATGATACAAATCTAAATACTTATAATCAGTGATTGCATAGGTTCAACATATTTAGGCCCATATAAATGCAACTCACAACCGAACATTATTGACAGCAGACAGGAACTCCCGCAGTAACCAATACATGGAAACTTTTCTACCACTTTTGTAAATATAAGAGGAATAGTTTGAACAAATAGTGACAGTTTTGGCATCTAATTGAACACTTACTTCTCAAGTCTTTAAACGACATGACTGCGTGATGTTTTTGAACTGCAGCTAAATTTTTCAGGTTGCGAAGAAAGCTATTCGTCAAATATTTTCAACTCGCGCACCTGCTACTTCCTGTTTACAATCGTACCAGGGGAGATAAAAACTGTTGATGCAAACAACAAGGAAGCACACCAATAAAATTATTAAGCGTTTATTTTCGACTTCAGGATCCATTTGGCTCCTCTATATACCGGACATACTCGAATACGATATCTTTGTTGATTTATTGAACATATAAATATGTATGTGCTATGTGTTGTAGAGATATTTTCTAGTCGGTTGAAAAGGATTGCCTTATCCTGTACAGTCGACTGGAAACGAAATATTATAAATTCATCTACAAATTTAGATCCAACCATTAAACATTATGTAGCTTTGATGCATACAGTCAAAATATCTTTTAATATCAATTAATATAGATAAAAAGCAAATGCCTCAGAACTGGGAAAATATCTCGAATGTTTTTGGTAATGTAAACTTCTTTTAAACATCCTTTCTGTCTTTTTTTTTCTATCCTTTATGCTAAAACAAAAAATTGATAGGAAATCTTTAGAATTATTATATCTCTCCTTTATTCGTCCAGTGGCGGATCCAGAGTTTTTTGGGGGGCTTCAGGAAACCCCTCCCAGCCTGAGAATTTTCTTTAAAAATCATGTATTTTCACCATTTTCCTCAATTTCCCCCCACATGGAACCCCCCTGGAAATTTGGACCCCCCCNGCTTCTTGTCAATTAATACCGGATAGGAGAAAGCCTGTTGTCTTATCCAATTGTGTAATTTTTTGTCCAATAAAATTTGTTGAAACGAATCCTTTTTGTCTCCTGAATGACTTTGTCCTTGTTTTTATATATATTCATATTGTTATGCAAGGCAAATTCAGTCTAAACTACAGCAATTTGTTCATTTTGATAAAATGTCACTATATCACAGCCAAGCCCGTGCGTTGCACCTTATCATATACTGTAAAAACATTTAAATTTGTTGTTGCTTTTATAAGAGTAACTAAAAGAGATATTTTCACATTGTGATAGATACCGCTTTTGCTGTCTCTCACTGTGTAAAAGACATTAGTTCTGTCTCACGACTTAAATAGATTGTATAAGGTTTTTAGTCCTAATTGGAAAAATGTTTCCTCTGGAAAATTGATATATAACATGGTAAAAGAAAACCCATTAAGGTATTAATTCGAACGCGCCGCTTGTTATATTTTTGTAACCATTCATGTCATTGGATAATGTAAACCAGTGTTTGATTCGTTGTAAAGTCTATAAAACCCGGGAAAACGGCTTCTACATTCTTCTTGCTTCATGGTGCAGAGGAGAGCTCAGACACACACCGGCCGGGAACACAAAGCCGTTTATCACACTGTAAGTTTATTTTGTTGACATTAATTTAATGTCGCGTAATCTTGTTTTAGCTTAATATGATAATGAGAGGAGTAAATTAACTTGACAATGATTTTGATGCGCTTTTTAGGCTTAGTAAACAACATCATCTACCCATGCAGTGTTGTACGAACACAAAATAAGTCGCACGATTTTATATAACTTATATATGACTTCATAAAGATGTTACATAAAACTTACATTTTTTTTAAGGTACTGTACAGCTGTATAAGGATAGTCTTACATGTGACACACCCCTATTACTTACAACAGAGATACAATTAAAGACACGTGAAGAATACTATTACTGCTTTTGTAATTTGATTTTTTTCTTTAAATGATATTTTGTATTTCAACACTTAATTACATAATATACAGATATGATTTAAGGTAATAGGTTTATGTCACCATCTCTCAGTAGATTTTGTAGTTATATTGCTTTGAAGTTAAGAAAATTTTCTGCCACAAAAAAGTTTAGGTTCTCAGAATTTTAAAGATTTTAAATGGAAATAAATGTAAAAAGGAGTGAATTTTGAAGAAAAAAAATGAAAGACACAATTTTTTGCAATATAATGTCAATAAAAATGAAACTGCCATAGATTAGTTTTGCATTAAGGTATATCAATTTAATAAATGCTGAAATTGAGTAAAATAAATGATCTATGAACAATTAAAAATTGACATTTTATGATATAAACATATATATACACATAATAATTGTATGTAAGCAGGTCCAGTACACTGCCGATTGAGCTATGATGACCTATATATATAGCTATATTCGCCTATAAGTTATAGCTGTATTGAGCTATATTTTGTAAGATTTCAATTTTCATTAAATTAAAGCAAAGTCGCATAAAACAATAGGGTTTATGGTAATGTTGACTACAAAAAGCATACATTTAGATGCATATTTTCATTTTTTATAAATGTAAAATTTCCGATTTTTTTACATCATTATATTTTAAAAAGAATACTTATATTTAATGTCTTTTGTTATCAACCTAATGATAAAATCTTCTTTTAAAAGCGACTTTGTTTCGTTTTCCCTAAAGAAGACAATCACATGAAAATAGCTCAAAAGACCTATTTCAGATAGGTCATTAGAGCTATTATAGGTCTTTACAGCTATATAGCTCAATCGGCAGAGTGTACTGGACCTGGTAAGAGTTATCTTTCTTGAAAAACTTCACAGTAGTGAAAAAAGGTAGCCAGTTTCCTGAAGTACAGAAGAAAGGACACATGCATGTGACTCATTGATAAAAAACAACTGAATTAATGACGGGATTGCTTTGAAATACTTTAATATTGAGAGAACACACTGTTCTGTCAATAATAAACATACATTAATCATCAGTTTAAGATTAAACATTAAAATATGCGGAAATTGTGATACTGTCTCCCTACATTGGATTTTCAACTTGGGATGTACTTCCTATTTCTGTTTATCAATACACTCATTCGACCTTAAGGTATTGTACAGTGCTATATGATTATAAGATTTGTTTTACATAACATAATTACTTATATATAAAAGATAGCTGTAAATTTGATTTACTAATACGTCATGAACATGATATACAACTGTCAGTGCCTCTGAAAAGGGAGCCAGGCATTTTTTTTTTTATATAAAAACAAGTTTAAAAAGTTTTAAAAACTTATTACAATAGTTGAAATAAGATTACTTCCATGTGTCATTAATAGCAATCAAAGCTGTAAAACAATGAGTGGTTTATCAGGGTTCGACGATTTACAGGAACAGGCAGAAATATATTAATTATTATATTTAGATATATAAATAAATATATATATTAGATATATTTAATTATCATTATCGGGTATAAGATATATTTGATAAAAGGATTGCAATTACATGATCGGTGCAGAATCGGACTAAATTATATATATAATTCTATGTCGTTATTACATATGAGACCTATATTTGTAGTATTAAATCTTTTTTATCAGGTATAAGATATGTATATTAGATATATTTAAGTATCGTTATCGGGTATAAGATATATTTGATGAAAGAATTGCAACTAATTAAGCGTATTGTATAGATATGGATCGGGCAGGAAAGGGTGATGATTTACAGGTTCGGATTAATTATATATGTATATTATATATATACTGGCGGAAAAATAGGAACTGTGTATGCAACGTCCTGCAATCCGCCTAGTTCTTCTGCCACGTCATCGTGTAGCACGTCTGGACTGGTGCAGAAGGCATCTGTGATTTACTCGACAGGATTGGACAGGCATTTTGTTTACGGACGAGTCGCGAGTCCACCTGGATAGTAGTGACGGCCGTTCCAGAGTGTATCGTCGCATTGGAGAACGTTTCCGCAACGCGTGTATGGTACAACGACGTTCTTTCGGCGGAGGCAGCGTTATAATTTGGGGCGGCATCACAGCCAACGGGAGAATGCGCTACGTTACCGTGACAAGATCCTCCGGACCAAGGGCAGCAACGTAACATTAGCTAGGCCACACACAGCTCATGTCGCTATGGACTATCTGGCCCAGCAGAACGTTGACATGTTACCCTGGCCTGCTGTATCCCCCGATCTGTCGCCCATTGAACACCCCTGGGATGAAATGAAGCGCAGATTACGGGCATTACCTAATCACCCGATGATGTTGGCTGATTTGCCTGCAGCGTTGGTACAGATCTGGAATGCCATCCCACAAGCATTCTTGAACCTTCTGATATTCTCCATGCATCGACGTTACCAGGCTTGCATTCAGGCAAACAGTGGACATACAAGGTATTAACTTTGTGAACTCAGTATTGACCCCTGCTGTGTTTCCGTCAGTCCTTGTTGTTCTACGTCATACACATTTATTTTTATAACATATTTTATGCATGCACAGTTTCTTTTTTTTCCGCTAGTATATTTAATTATCATAAGCTTATCGGGTATAAAATATATTTGATTAAAGAAATTGCAATTAAAGGATCGGGGCAGGATCAGACTTAATTATATTTATATATATATATATATTATGTATATTTAATTATCCTTATCGGGTTTACAATATACTTGATTAAAGAATTGCAATAGCAGGAACGGTGCAGGATCAGAGACTAAATTATATATAGACGTTTTTCACAATAATTTATATGTTCATATCATAAGCTTATCGGGTATAAGATATATTTGATTAAAGAATCGCAATTAAAGGAACGGGGCAGGATCGGACTAAATTATATATATATATATAGCTAGACAAAGTTTGAGAATGAAAATGACCTTGACCTGCTTTCAAGGTCACAGGGGTCAAATATGTCAAACTCTTTAAATGACTTCTCCTGAAGAACCAAATGGTATAGAATCTTTATATTTGGGTGGTGGCTTTTTGGGATAGAGCCTGACAAAGTTTGAGAATGAAAATGACCTTGACTGGATTACATGGTCACAGTAGTCAAATATGTCAAACTCTTTAAACGACTTCTTCTGAAGAACCAAAAGGTATAGAATCTTTATATACTAAAAAAAATGAAACGCACAATTAAATTATGCAATCAATAGCCTATGATAGTTTGGGAAATTTGTACAAAATTGTATATCAATATGAAGGGAAAAGTCTACTCTTTACAATACTGTAGGAGAAAAGTCTGTGCGACATCACTCGTGTCATCAGTAGTTACTCAAAGTGGGATACCTGCGAAAAACAAAATGACACTTCAGTACCTGGTGTGGGCACCTTTTGCACGAATCCCTGCACGGATTCTCCTATGCATTGAATTCATGAGAACATTTATTCGTTTTAAGGGGATGTTGTTCCATTCTTGCGTTAATGCTGCGATCAACTGGGCGCGGTTAGTTGGGGGGTTTTGACGTTTCCTAATACGCCTGTCCAGCTCATCACACAGATGCTCAATTGGAGACATGCCCGGGCTATATGGGGGCCATTCCAGAGGCTGAACGTTGTTTGCCGTGAGAAAATCATGACAGACTCTGGCATCATGCGGTCGAGTATGTCTTGCTGGAAAATTAGGTTATGACATCTGAGAAGTGGAAGGACATGTGGTTGGAGGATTTAGTCTCTGTATCGAACGGCATTGAGGTTTTGATCCAGGACCACTATTTACTAAGAGGGATTTTACTCCATGGGAGATGCCTCCCCAAACCATTACAGAAGACCCACCAAATCTATCGCGTTCAACCACGCATATATACCGATATACCCTTTTTCTTCCGTCTGAGCAATACCGACAAAATCTAGACTCGTCGGTGAACATCACTCGCCTCCATCGACCCATCCCATACCTATTCGGGCCATGTCTGCGCATCCAGTCAAGACGCACTTGCCGCCTCTGTGGTGTCGGAGCTGGCCCGACATGAGGTCCGTGCGCAATGATTCTCTCGGCACGCAAGCGGTTCCTGGCAGTTTGAGGACTAATGGATCTGCCTTGAGTACTTAAGGTATGAGACACAGTCTCTACAGCAGTCTTGAATCTGTTGTGCAAGTGCGACAATCAAATCGCCCTGTCTTGTCGTGCGGTCGTTACACGCGGACGACCGCTCCTGGGACGATCGGAAACTAACCCAGTAGCACAGAAACGAGACAGTTAATTGTACACGGGCCAACACCAAACTGCCGCGCAACAGCCGTTTGGCTATGACCATCCATTAACATCGCAATTGCTCTACCCCTCTTAATTTGCGTTAAGCATGGCATCTCGGTCCATGGCGAAATCAAAATGCCAACGTGTAAAATTAATGTGGCCGAACTTAGAGTATCCGTTGAGATTATTTGTTTGAAAAACCCCGGCTTGGCTTGATCACGCCGCATGATTTGGACTAAAGAAGCTCACAAAGTCACACAATGACATCGTCACGCTTGGCTGATTTTAGGGTAGATTGTTGAGAAGGGAGATCGTTCCTGATGTAATACCTGACCAAATATTCCATTATTTCTTTACAGCTAAGGTGTACTGCAGGGGGGAACTTTGTGCGTTTCTGTTTTTGCTCAGTATATTTGGCTGTTGGCTTCCTCGGATAAGTTTGAGAATGAAAATGAATTTGACTTTTTTTCAAGGTCACAGCAGTCAAATATGTTAAAAACATCAAGTGACTTCTTCTGAAAAAAAAAATGGAAAGGCATAAAATTATAATATTTGGCTAGTGGCTTCTTGGGATAGAGCTCACCAAATTTTGCAAATTAAAATGACCTCAACCTACTTTAAATGTCACAGAGGTCAAAAACATTTCAAAGGATTTGTTCTGAAGAACCAAAAGGAATGGATTCCTAAGATTTGAATGGTAGCTTCTTATGATAAAACTATAAAAGTTTGAATAGGAAAATGAATTGACATACTTACAAGGTCTCGGTGGGGGGGGGGGGGGAAATATTTCAAATTACTTTTATAGAATATTGATGGCAAAGAAGCATAAAATCTTGTTATAATATTTGACTGGTAGTTTCGACAGATGGAGCCGACAAAGTTTGCGAGTGACAAATTTGTAGTACAATATAATATTTAATGAGAATATTTACTTTGACTGCTAATTATTCAGGTGAGTGATACAGGCCCTCTTGTCTCATTTATATTTATCACATAATGTACTGTGTTATCCAGTGAATATTAACCGATGTAATATCACCTATCAGCTCTGTGATTGGTTGTAAGTTTCAATTCTTTCAATTGTGACGTTACGCCAAGGACAAGTACATGACGTCACAGACTTACGCACTAGTCTAGAGGACCATGGTGAGCTGTACCACAGAGTGCATCCATCCACCAATTAACATTTTCATTAAAGCGCTACTAGTCTTGAACAGCTTTTTAAATTTTGACTGAATTTGGCCTGGAGCATCCTTGAGGAAAGGGGGCTAATTTTTAGCTCGCCTGGTCCATCGTCATCTTTTTACTTTAAACAACTTCTTCTGAATAACCAAGAGGCCCAGGCTGATGATATTTGGCCAGTAGCATGCTGGGATGAAGGGCTAACAAGTTTGTTCAAATGAATGACCTTGACCCACTTTCAAGGTCACAGGGGTCAAATATGTTAAAACCTTCAAACAATTTCTTCTCTATAACCAAAAGACCCAGGGTACTGATATTGGGCCCGTAACATGCTGGGATGAAAGGCTACCAAGTTGTTCAAATGAATGACCTTTACCAACTTTCAAGGTCACATGGGTCAAATGTCTTAAAATCTTCAAACGACTTCTCTATAACCAAAAGGCCAAGGGTACTGATATTAGGCCTGAATATTAAGATTAAAAGTTTGAGATGAATACCAGGTGAGCGATGCAGGCCCATTGGGCCTCTTGTTTTATAAACAGATAGTGTATCCCCTTTGGGTGCTGAGGGGCGGGGACCAATAGGGGAATTTGAGGTTTGAATCCAAGTGCGAGAGCATCCAGAACATCATTTGGCAAGGGGGACTCAGTTTGTTTTAACAGAGAATGTGGACCCCTGGGAGCTAATGGGAAGGGTCCAGTAAGGGGAAAATATTAATAAAGGATTAAAATCCTTCTCCCTCAGTTTATTTGGAGGGATTTTCATCAAATTGAATAGAGCATCCTTGGGCAAAGGGGACTCAATTTTGTATAAATAGAAGGTTGCTTTTAGGGGGCAAAGTGGCGGGCGGGGAAATTAGGATTAATGTTTAAAGGGTCTGGTCGGGAAAAAAAATACAAAATAAATGGGTCTAAATGCGTTCTCTGGCCTTCCAAAAGTTATACCATGGCAATATGATAGTTGAGATCTGCTTGCAATGTTCAGTTTTGACCACTGAAATCTCGGGGAAGCCCCGTGTAAATTTAGCGCAGATCTATTTATATATGTCACGTGATTGTTTCGAAAGTGAGGCAGTGAAGCTAACAACAATAGCACGCCGGCTATCAGCCATGTCCGACTCAACCAGCGGACAAGACAGCAATACTATACTTAAATAATTGTTTTTAAAGGTCATGTATGATGCAAGTGTATTATTCCTACCTATATGTTGTTGTTATATATAACGGTATTGATACCTCGTGCCTGGCATGACTTTTGCATGCATCTTTTTCTTTCGCCGCGATGTTTACATTTGGCCTTGTTGGTGACGCGCATGCGGTAAAATTACATCACTGATCTGGGTCAATTGAGAGTTTCAGACTGTCGGGTGACAATTTAGGATTTCTTTATATAATTATACTGTAATTGTGTTATAACTGTATTTATCTAGAAGGTGAAACCCTGACTGTAAAAAGAACATGAATGGTATGGGAGATCACTGGAATATGACCACTGATATCAGGGAAGAGGATCCCGAGATCGCACAGATAATAGTGAATGAGAAGGACCGACAGAGAAGGGGACTGGAACTGATTGCCTCGGAGAATTTCACCAGCAAGGCTGTTCACCAAGCTTTAGGATCATGCTTGACAAACAAGTACTCTGAGGGTCAGCCAGGTCAAAGGTCAGTTGGTCAAAAAATTTCATGATCATGAAAATACACCATGTTAGCTGAGCAAAGGGTCAAGTGAAGCTACCACAATCCATTGCAGTCCATCATTTGTCACTTGTCATCCATTTGTAAACTTTTTATTGAACCTCTTCTTCTTAAGAACCACAAGGCTAATTACAAATGCGATTTATTTGAATGTTTAAACACTCAAACATATTCAGAATGACCAAGGTGCCAATTGTCTTAATATTTGGTCAGGAATTCTGAGCAAATTGCTACTACATGTAAGTTTGGAAGAAGAAAAAATGACCCCAACATTTATTCAAGGTCACTGAGGTTAAAAATTATTAACAATTAAACAGCTTTGTTCTAAAACACCAAGAGCCTAAGAGTCATGATATCTGACATGTAGCTTGCTTGATATATGATTGCTACAAACATTTGAATAAGAAATTTCCTTGACATATTCAAGATCACATGTATCATATGATATCTATTAAACCACTCAAATAGCTTCTTAAGAGACAGCAAGAGTCATGATATGTGGCCATTATAGTACAGAACCTGTTGTATGGTCTGCTATCTTGTTGGTTAAAGAAATGACATTGATCTATATATAATCAAGGTCACATGAGTAAAATCTTCTTGCTGGTAAATATTTTTCTGATTAATTTATAAGCTTGTTTATAAGCATAGGGCCATCAGAATGCTGAAGCAAGAGGCTTTCAAATTGGCTTACATGAATGATCTTGGCCCATTTTCAACATCACTGGTGGCAAAAACCTGTCGAGTCTGTCAAGGCCATTTATTTGAACAAACTTTATGCAGGCAATGGAGCATTCTTGGGACATGGTAATCAGATGTTCCATAAAAAGAAGGGTATTTTCCTCCTGGATGCTGAAAGACAAAGCCTGAAATACTGGAACATATTTGAAATAAAGATATACTTGCAATGAGAATATTTTGCAATTGATATTAAATTTTATAACCATGTCATTTGCACTCCTTGTGTCAAATATTTTTTGTCTTTGACCAAATTTGTTTTATTAAATTTTCAGGTACTATGGTGGTAATGAATTTATTGACCAGATAGAGCTGTTGTGCCAGAAGAGGGCCCTGGAAACTTATGGATTAGACCCTGCCAAATGGGGTGTGAATGTGCAGCCACTGTCGGGATCACCTGCCAACTTTGCAGTATACACTGCCCTGGTTGGGCCTCATGGTCGCATCATGGGGCTTTATCTACCTGATGGAGGTCACCTCAGCCATGGCTTCATGACACCATCCAAAAAGATATCTGCTACATCTGTTTACTTTGAGTCCTTCCCTTACAAAGTTAATCCTGTTACCGGACTCATTGATTATGACCGCCTCCATGAAAACGCTAAAATGTTTCTTCCAACGATGATTGTAGCAGGTGAATACCTCATATTGTAATGTCAAACATGTTTATATAAGGACTGCTTGAGAAAGAAAACAAAGTTTTAGACATATAGTTTTAGGTGTCATTAACCATTCCATGGTCATCATCTCGCTATCAAATTAATTAAATGGCTTTGTAATACATCTTCTTTCTTACAGAAAATGGAAATTCCAGATTTATTTTTGGCGGTTTCAAAATTACGAAAAATACCTTTTAGAATTGGGCAGGTGTCTGAAAAATACATCCAGGTTCTTTTTTAATTAAAAAGGGTTCCAATGGTTGGCTATGCATGTGTACAAAAGAAATTCTGTTTTCTTCTGACCGCATTAATATTGCCTTTAAAATAGGTTAACATGTATGAAAAATTATTCTCAACAATACATATTGTATATCTGTGTCATCTTCCTTCTTTATTCGTCAACTTTTTGTTACAAATTCTGTGTTCTTTGAATATGTGTCGAACCTGTCAAAATAATTATGTCTACACTTCGAATGAAGGGAGACATATTGTATTAGTACTGGTTCTTCTTCTGGTTCTTCTAATCAAACTTGTCTGGGCCATTATTTTTAAACTGTTGAAGATATCTTGATGAAACTTTAGGTATGCATGCATAAACCACAGAAGGTGTGCAGTGCACTGGAATTAGGTCACTGTGACCTTCAACTCAAGGTCAAATACGTGAACATTTTCAGTAAATTCTTTTCCGTTAAAGATATCTTGATCATGCTTGAATTAAATCTGCATCATCCACAGAAGGTGTGCAGTGCAATAGAATTAGGTCTCGTGCCCCACTTTATACAGAGTTATGGCCCTTTGTTTAATTTCAATACCGAAGTTTGTCCGGAGCATAAGTTCTATGTTATTTCACCTACATTTGCCATACTTACCATATTTATGCATCTTGGGAAGGCGGAATTTGTCGCACTAAAATCAGATTTTATGCCCCACTATATATAGAGTAATGGCCCTTTGTTTATTTTTAATACCGAAGTTTGTCCACAGCATAACTTCTAATCCATTAAAGACATCTTAATCAAACTTAAAGGATACCTGCATCACTCACAGAAGGTGTGCAGTGCACTGGAATTAGGTCTCGTGCATCACTATATACAGAGTTATGGCTCTTTGTTTAATTTAAATACCGAAGTTTGTCCACGGCATAACTTCCATGTTATTTCACCTACGTTGACCAAACTTGCGAACATTTTAATGTATCTTGGGAAGTAGGAGTGTTGCATTCTAAACACGGGTCTCGTGCCCCACTTTATAAAGCGATATGGCCCTTTGTTAATTTTTCTATTGGCTAATAAGGGGAGACATGTTTTTGTTCACAAAAACAAAATTCTAGTTATTGCTATGTCACTGGAAGAAATTCCTTTGTAGTTTGTATTTAGGTCTATTTGTCATTTTTAAAATCGAGCAGTCAAGTTAATAGTTAAAGAAGAGCTCTGGATAAGTTGAGGGCAGAAATATATTTAGAAAAAAATGAAAATCTGAAATCACTTAACATCTGATGGATTTTTTTTATATTCACATACAGGTGTGAGTTGCTATTCAAGAAACCTTGACTACAAACGGTTTCGTGAGATTGCCAATGAGAACGATGCCTACTTGCTTGCAGACATGGCCCATGTCAGTGGTTTAGTTGCTGCAGGCCTTGTTACAAATCCATTTGAATATTGTGACATTGTAACAACCACAACCCACAAGACACTACGTGGCCCAAGATCAGGAATTATCTTCTACAGGAAAGGTATAACTTACTTTGGATGTGTGCTCTTACTTTCAGGAAGAGTAGCCAAAGGTATCCCTATCAGTCCCAATGGTAATGTCATGTCCGACTCGACAACTGATGAACTGCTGCATTTGTCCACTAACTTTAGTTAATCATGGGGAGGCAGGGTGTACATGTCACAGCAGTGAAATTTCAACAACAATTTTCACCTTTGACCTTATTTTGCATTAGAACTAACACATCTTCATCTATATAACATACAGGACCTTGACACTTGGTATGCACATGCATCTTGGAATGGAATGGAATGATGCTTAGTTCTACAGAGAGGGGCTAACTTATCTACCTTTTCAAAAAGAGTGGAAGATCATAAAGGTGTCCCCCCAGTTAACCTTATTAAGCCCTGATTTTGTTGCTTAACACATGACAAAGTCAGGTAAACAGACAGTGTGACTTCTACCTGTATATATCCCCATTGAAGACCCTGTGTAAAAACTTTCTAAATCACCAAGTTTACTGTCAGAGCTACATCTTGATGTTTACATTTTCTTTAGAAATGTTGATTGAACAGTGTGGCACTGTGATCATGACGAGTCTTGGGGAGGAATATTCATGTGAAAATGTTATCCCATGATTTTTTATAATTTTTTATAAACGACTAAAAGTGTGCCGACTTTAATGCATTGCAGGTGTGAGGAAAGTGCTGAAAAATGGAAAGGAAGTAATGTATGACATGGAAAAGAAGATCAATGAGGCAGTTTTTCCAGGACTTCAGGGTGGTCCTCACAATCACCAGATTGCTGGTAGGATATTTTGTTTAAAAGGGGATATTGCATATGGCCAGTTACATAAATTGTGTGTTTGCATTAACCTGACCCAGGATTTTAAGTTGGGATAGGAATTTTTTCTTCAATATCACAAATATCACCTTTTTACTATTGCTTTAAATACTTTGATGATAAAGTACAATTTCTGATTTAAACATTTTCAATGTTTTTGTTTAATCGTGAGCTATGAACAAATGCAAAACAGAAGAGTGGTAAAGTTTTTCAAAATTTGAAAACCCGAAGTAGCACGGTTATTTGGGGTCAGCAAACTGATTTACAGTAATGTCTATGATTTATATCAAACTGATTTGCATTCATGTCTGAAGGTACAAATGTGGTGAACACATAGAATTTTATTAGTTCCATGCTGGGACTACTGAATGGGACTACTGGTTTGCACTTTGTCCATCAGTTTGTGTATCACCTAGAATCCAATTTTTGTATGCAAGTCTCTCTTTGGATGGAGCGTGTTGTGTACTGAAATAGGGTCTTGTAATCATTTAATATTTTACTATTGATAATTAATGTGCATTCTGGGATTTTAGGTGTTGCTGTAGCCCTGAAGCAGGCAAACACGCCCGAATTCAAAGCCTACCAACAGCAAGTCATCAGTAATGCAAAGACCATGTGTGCAGCTATGCAAAAAAAGGGATACACAATTGTGACTGGTAAGTATGTGTACAATAAACTGTAATTAATATTTGCAAAAAATGTAGCATGTAATCACACAAACTTGCAATAAAAATTACTTAATATCCCTTTTAAAGGTGGAACGGAAAATCATCTGATTTTGGTGGACCTTCGTCCAAACAAAATTGATGGGGCTCGTGCAGAGAAAATCCTGGAGGAAGTAAGCATAGCTATCAACAAGAATACCTGCCCTGGGGACAAGAGTGCCCTGAAACCAAGCGGCCTGCGGATAGGAACACCAGCACTCACATCCAGGAACTTCAAAGATGCCGACTTTGAAACAGTTGTAGAATTTATTGATAGAGGTCAGTTTATTTGTTTATCAATTTCTTATTATTGAGCATATGTAATCATGAAAGGAGTAACCCAACTGTTTTTGAGATTTGCAGTACTGTGATTAGGCAAGATAAACACAAACTGTTTGTCGTTTTTGCTCCAGAAAAAAAAAATGGTGCATAGGAACATTACATTGTAATTAGGGCCCTGTATCAGAGATACGGGTGCCCTATAGTAATCACTCTGTCTGTCTGTCTGTCTGTCCGTCCACAAGTTGTGTTCCTGGCTCATATCTTTGGTATTTATTGACCGATGTACACGAAACTTGGTCAAGATGTTCAGTTCACAATAATACACATTGATGTAAGAAGTCATGGTCATTAGGTGCAAAGGTAAAGGTCAAATTTTGCATCTTTTCACTGATGAACATTTTGTTATGACATTATGAAGCAAAGTTGTTCGGAATTAATCAAAGAGACACACTGACCAAAGGTCAAGGTCATCGGGTCAGGGGTCAAGGTCAAATTTTGTAGCTTTTCACTGGTGAACATTTCGCTATGACATTATGAAGCAAAGTTGTTCGGAATAGAACAAAGAGACACACTAAGGTTAAATGTCGAGGTCAAAGGTCCAGGTCATTAGATTCAAAGGTCAAGGTCAAATTTTGCATCTTTTCACTGATGAACATTTTGATATGACATGATGAAGCAAAGTTGATCAGAATTAAACAAGGAGTCAGTTGACCAAAGGTCAAGGTCACTGGGTCAAAGGTGAAGCTTAAATTTTGTACCTTTTCCCTTATGAACATTTTGTTATGAAATTATGAAACATTATTGTTCAGAACTTAACACAGAGTCAACTGACCTTAGGTCCAGGTTACGGGGTCCAAAGGGCCAAGGTCAAGTTTTGTATTTTTTTACTGATGAACATTTTGTTATGATATTAAGAAGCAAAGTTGGTCGGAATTAAATAATAAGTCAACTGACCAAAGATCAGGGTCACTGGGGTAATGGTCAAGGTCATTTGGGTCCAAAGGTCAAAGACTAAGTTCATCTCTGACTTTGACCCTGGCTCTTGATGGAGGAGGTATATAAGGTGAAATAAAACAAATTAAAGCAAACAAATGAGTATTGCACAGGTATTTACATTTCTGTTAGCCCAGCAAATATGGAGGTGGAAAGAAACAAGACTCACATCATAGTACATGTAAAACGTATATTTTGCTTCCTTGCGATTCTTTTTGAAGTCCAAATGTCAAACGTCAAGCTTAGCTATATGGGCAGATTGCTTCTTGATGATTATGGGGGATATATTGCCACAAGACGGGGCACTTACTGACCTGTCAGTGTTCTAGTTGATTTTATCTCCACAACAGAAATCCAGATTACTTGCTTCTTAGTATTATTTAACTATTTTATAGTTTTAAAATTAAGTATATGGCACCAAATATATGCGAATAATTATTAACTCTGTTACTCAGTGTAATAAAAGCAAATGCACAAAAAAATGCAAATGAAAGTTTCAGCTTAGAGCAGGCCTTTTTTATGAGCATTCCTTAACTTGAAGACATTCCTAGGTTAAGGTTAAGGAGTTGTCCTTTCTTCAAGTTCTACATAATAATGAAGCACCAATACAGCAGTTTCATGTACTTGATTAAGATTGTAAAATTTTTGAAGATACATAACTTATATGGTGTTCGTTTATTTCCAGGAATCCAACTGGCTATTGAAACCCAGTCCAACTGTGGACCCACTATCAAGGAGTTCAATGCTAAAGTTCATGAGGATGAAACTGTAAAGGCAAAAATAGAAGCACTCAAGAAAGAAGTGGAATCTTTTGCACTGACCTTCCCTCTTCCTGGTAATGAGGATTGGTAGAGAGACTGTGAAAATCAAGGTTGTCACGGAGCCTGTTTTGAATTAAAAACAATCCTAAGCTACGAAGACTTTCAACAGTGCCTGATACTGTGTATTACAAATATTTTGAACAAACATCAAATGTTTGTGTCCATTCATCGAGTTGGGGCAGTTTGTATTCACACTTTTATGCCACAAGGGATGTATAACTAAATATATGTCTGTATTTTGACAGAGCTTGTCTGGTAGACTCTAAATTCCAAACTTTAATGCAGTTTTCTAAAACTTGGTAGAACTGACCACAAGCTTTAGGTTTTGTTGAAAAGTTAATTAGTGTAATTGTAAATACTTTTTTCAAGATATTTTTCAGAGAGGTAACACATACATAATAATGTTGAGCATTTAAATTAGCATTTAGTTTACTGCTCTGGGTTATTTTTCTGGTAATGGATTATGCAGATATGATGTGAACAAGAACTTTTTTCTAAACGGGTCTACTCTTATCAAATATTTTGTTTGGTGTTTTGTATTTTTTAAACAAATGAATTTAGGATTTGAGATTAAATGATTCAAATATTTTTATTTATTTTTCAGAGCATAGAATCTCGGAATTAATTTATTTTTGTTGATAAGCTTTTATGAAATTATCAAATGGTGATTATTCTAATACAAAATAGAAGTTTTGTGAAGGATCAATATTGTAAATATTCCAAAAATACATTTAAGAAGAAAGTCATAAATCACACATGTATCAAACGGTAGTAACACTGGTTTCCCCTGAGCAAACACCATGTACATCGTTAGAAACTGTCTTTGTGTTGTCCACATTCAAGATACTTGTACCTTTATACCTGTATGTGTACATCAAAAGTGAGATAATTAAGCATCGTCTACCAAAACCATCTAAAAATATTTCTGCACGAATGGTTTTGACCTTAGATGGCGTGATTTTCACCTAGCATGGAAAACCACATTTACTACATGGGGGATTAGTGATGCTGTTAAATGTTTATACACAATGTGTATGTATTTTATTTCTTATATATTATTTTGATATATTAAAGTTGATTTCTGTTCACAATAATTTGGGAAGAAAACCACCTTTTTTGGTAATTTTATCAATGCTGTATGTGATAATTTTGGGGACGTATTTGCTTATATTTACATTTGCAAGGCATTATCACTAGATAACCTACTTGAAAGCTGTGTCTTTGATGAGACTTCAACTCATTCACCCGTGAAGACACATTTGAACTCATCCAATTCAGAGGTTGGAATAGTTCATTATGAAACTCCAGGGGGGAATGAGTTAAATGACATCCACCACGAGACACATTTCTCATTTTCTCATGTTATTGACCATATTTGTGCAGACTGTCGATAAGGCGGGAATTTTAAATTTTAAATATACCTTGTAAGTTAAGAAACCTTCATGAAAGCCGGAGAAAACGTAAATATAAGCAAGTAATGCCAGTATAATTTTGTCCACAATGCATAATCTCTATTAAAGCAATCGTGGATTAAATGAGACGCATAATATGTTGTGAATACTTTCTCGTTACACACATTAAATTTTTTATAAGAAATTTGCTTGTTTTTGCTTTTTCTTATCCCTAAAGAAAATGTAACTTTCTTGAACACAAGAAGCCCATGGGCCTTAATGGTTACTTGAGTTACTTGAATACTTTTGTTATCAGTTCCCCTCCAAGGGGGAAGTGATGACCTGATTCACAATTTTGACCTTTTCATCTATGAAGAGTATTTGATTATAGCATATTCGGGTAAAAGATTGTTGAATTTTAGCTAACTTGTCCTTTTTGTGCCCTGCCCCTCAGGCCTTAGGGGAGAGCCAGAGACAAGGGTCTTCACATGCTACTAAAAAATCCAACTAATTTTGAACTATTTCTGACAAAAAAAATATCCCCAAAGTGCCATACCCTTTCAAAACTATGGTCAATTTACTAGTAATATCTTCTTCAGAGGTGAATTGATCAAGCACCAAAGTACCTTTCAAACCATGAATTATATATAAATTTAGCATATCTGAAAAAGATGGTTGAAATTTTTGCTTAATTTTCCCTTTTTTTGCCTCGCCTTTCAGGCTGAAGAGGTTAGTCTTTGTCTTCATTTTCATAAAAAATTAACTGCAAGTAACTGCAATCACGTGCTATTGATTCCAGCCAAGTTTCAACTATTTTCTTGCTGAAAATATACCCTAGTGTGATTTCCCTACAAACACATGGTAAATTTTACCCCCTCCCCAATGCGGAATGGGTAACATGGGGGTAATGAAATTTACAGTTTTGATAAAGACCTCCATCCATGAGTATTTGATATCTGGGTCTGAATAAGGAGATTGGTGAAATTTTAGCTAACATGATCCCATCCCTTGGGCCATGGAGGTGTTGGATCCATATAATTAAGTTTTGGTTGGAATACATGTATTTCTGATTTTTTGTGTGATTTTGGAGCAGAAGACAGTAAAGAATGTGAATTGTTTACGAGCTGTCTACACACAGGGGACAAAAGGCAATCACATTTAGGTCAACTGAAACTTTTATCTCGAGTGACCTAATAAAACAAATCTTATCTACATGACAAGAGGCCCAGAGGCCTTGCAGTCACTCGAGTTGTAGTATACAGTAGCAATTGAAATTGTTATTGAGACATGAAGTGGAAATGATAATAATCTCTTGACTTTATACATACCTACCATATTTACAGTAATTGGTATCCAGGTTGTTTAAAAGGGGGGAGGGGGGCATATTAAGATAATACAATGCAAGTTATGACTTACAAAGTTGTCCAGGGAACTTACAACAGTTGTTATCACCAAAGGACAAACATTCGAGTGTAGCTAGAGGTTTGGAAATCAAATGTTTCACCTGCTTCATGTGGAGTTCAGCCTTGATCACCAGACATAAATCTCTGCTTCAGTATGAACAATGTGCTATAATTCATACACTTTGCATGGTCTGAATTGGGATGGCGGTCTATATAATTTCCATTCCCCCAAAAGAAAAGGAGGAGGGGTGCTAATTACAGCAAATACAGTACATTTTTAGCTCAGGTGGGCAAGTGAGCTTATGCCATGATGCGGCGTCAATCTGTCGGTCATCAACTTTTTACTTTCAAACAACTTCTTCTCAGTAACCAAAATGACTAGGATGATGATATTTGGCCAGTAGCATGCTGGAATGAAGGGCTACTAAGTTTATTCAAATGAATGACCTTCATCCATTTTCAAGGTCACGGGGGTCAAATATGTTAAGATCTTTTAACAACTTCTGAATAACCAAGAGGCATAGGGTGATGATATTTGGCCAGTAACATGCCGAGATCAAGGGCTACCGAGTTTGTTCAAATGAATGACATTGCCTTAAATTCAAGGTCACAGGATCAAATATGTTTAAAACCTTTGAACAATTTCTTCTGAAAAACCAGGAGGCCTAGAGCAATGATATTTGGCCAACAACTTGCTGCGATGAATGCCTACCAAGTTTGTTCAAATGAATAACCTTAACCTTATATTCAATGTCACAGGGGTCAAATATGTTTAAAACCTTTGAAACAACTAATTCTGAATAACTGAAAGGCCTAGGGTGATGATGCTTGGCCAGTAACATGCTGGGATTAATGTCTACCATATTTGTTTTAAATGAATGGTCTTGAAGGTCTTCACATATATTCAAGGTCACAGGGGTAAACAATTTCTTCTGAAAAACCAAAATTCCCAGGGTGATGATATTTGGCCAGTAACATGCTGGGATGAAGTGCTACCAAGTTAGTTCAAATAAATGACATAGCTTATGTTCAAGGTCACGGGGTCAATTGTCTAAAAAAAAGTTTTAAACAACTTCTAAATAACCGAAAGGGCTGGGGAAATTGTATCTGGCCAGTAGCATGCTAGGATAAAGGGCTACCAAGTTTGTTAAAACAAATGACATTGACCTGTATTTAAGGTCACAGGGGTCAAATATGTAAAAAAAATCTTTTAACAACTTCGACTGAATAACCGAAAGGGCCAGGGTGATGATATCAGGCCAGTAGTATGCTAGGATGAAGGTCTACTAAATTTGTTCAAATGAATGAATGACCTTGACTTATATTCAAGGTCACAGGCATCAAATAAATTTAAAACTTCAAAGACTTCTTGTGAATAGCCATAAGGCCTGAATGTTGATATCTGGCCAGTATCTTGCTAGGATAAAGGGCTGCCAGGTTTGTTAAAATATGAATCACCTTGACTTATATTCAAGGTCACAGGGTCAAATTTGTTTAAAAGTCTTTAAACAACTTCTTCTGAATAACCATGATGCCTGGAATGTTGAAATTTGGCCAGTAGCATGCTTGGATGAAGGGCTATCATTTCATTTGAATGACCTTGACCTTCTTTCAAGGTCACATTTGGTCAAATATGTATAAACATTTAAATGACCTAATCCCAATTAACAAAAGGTCTAGGGTGGTGATATTTGGCAAGCTGCATGCTGAGATGAAGGGCTATAAAGTTTGTTCAATGTAATGACCTTGTTCAACTTTTAAAGTCATAGGGTGTCAAATTTTTTAAAATCTTTTAACCGATTCTTTTGAATGACAGTCATTAATACTGATTTCTTGTCTAGCTTAAGTTTAGATCACTTTTAAGGTTTTAAGTGGGGGAGTAATACCAGGTGATCGATGCAGGCCCATTGGGCTTCTTGTTTGCAATAAATATTAAGGCATTCTCAAATTTTAACAAAATAGATTATAATATTAGTGAATTGGTATACCAACATTATATGTAGTAGAAAATAAAATATAAACAAGAGGCCCAATGGGCCTGCATCACTCACCTGGTATAAATCTCACACTTGTAATCTTAAAAGTGGACTAAAATACAGCTACAGGCAGAATATTGGTGTTTGATTCATAATAACCTATTTTAAGATTTAAACATATGACGCCTGTAACCTTGAATGTCGAAAAAGGACATTAGGTTGAAAGTGGGTCAAGGTCATTTATTTGAACAAACTTGTTAGTCATTCATCCCAGCATGCTACAGGCCCAATTTCAGTACCCTGGGCCTTTTGGTTATTGAGAAAAAGTTGTTTGAAGATTTTACGACATTTGACCCCTGTGACCTTGAAAGTGGGTCAAGGTTATTCATTTGAACAAACTTGGTAGCCCTCCATCCCAGCATGCTACTGGCCAAATATCATCAGCCTGTGCCTCTTGGTTATTGAGAAGAAGTTGTTTAAAGTAAAAAGTTGACGCCTGACGCCGCACCATGCCAGGTGAGCTAATAATGTGATCCTGATTACGTGCAATACTTTAAGAGTGAAATGTACTTGTGTATGTTAACAGTGTACAAATCAAGACCGAAAGATAGATCATTGCTGGGTATCAATAATTCAAGTGACCAATAATTATCGGAAATCCTTATGTGGTCGCTTGTAAGCCCTATGCACCCAAAGGCCAAACAGAGACTCCTAGATACACAAAAGCACTATTTGACCTTCTTCCAAGAGTGAATAGGGTGATCCTAGGATAATGAACACAACCTTGATAACGTATCACTGGACATTTTTGTCAATGAAGGCTACCAGTAAGTGACTACATACATGTATTGTTTTTTGTGGATTTCTTACCATTTAACTGGCATCAAATGACATTATTTCTAACAAACATATTTCCTATTGAATAGGAGGCCCAGGGGCCTCAATAGCTCACCTGGTATTTTATTTTCAATTTAAAACCTGTCGAGTACTATACCAGTTTATCAAAGGACTACATGTAAATCTGTTTAGGTGGGTAAGACGCCCCAGGAAACGAGTATTCTTCATGTCCAGCTACTTTGTAAATTGTTATGGCATGGGGATATAACTTGTTCCATGGTATGACCCAGGGAGGATTTCTCTAGAAGTTGGTCTGGACCTCCTGGCAATTGTATATTTTGTTATAGGGTGGGGAAAAAATCTCTAAATTAATATGGAAGGTGAAGAATTTTATTGATTTGCTTCTATTTCTCCTATTGGGCCACACCTCCTGTCCTCTGGGGAGGGGGGCCTGTATTTGGCCCTGTCCTCTGCCAAGGGGACCACATACTCTGTTTATACAAAATTGAATCCCCTTTGCTCCAGACCAAATTTGGTCAAAATCCCCTAAGCTGTTAAGGACTTTTGATGAACTTCACCTTTGAGCCAGGTGAGCTCATAAAAACCAAATCTTTATTTATATTTATAGACCTGCTTTATCTACCCTCCGTAAATCCCCTTGGAACATTTCCATCCGAGTTAAAATCATATGATTAGTATTTCTAGGTCAGAAGGAAATGTTTTAAGAGTTAAGTCTATAATTTCCCCTTTTGGCCTGGGCCTAATGGGACAGTAGGATCTTAACTTTCATACCTTCACATAGACGTCTTAAATATCGCTAAACAGGGAGATTAAAGACCTTAAAAACGAGGCAAGCCAAGAGGGCTACACAGAATTTTAGCAGACACATCTAGGAACAGACAAAATAAAGCTTGATTCCAACTTTTCACAGCTAAATTTCCGATGGATTATCGATACCCCTTTTGGGCCTCCGCTAGCTAGTGAACTACTTAAAATATGATAATTATCCGTAATAATTGTGATTTACAATGACCCTGGTTTATTTTATGATAAAATAATATTATCCAGCAATGTGACGTGCATAAGAACAGGGAGACAAAATGTAAAATCTGACACACATGTCTTTGTTAACATACACTACGGTTTCCACTTTTGCTGTGACGTGGCAGAATTGTCGGACCATGTGATCTATTCAGCAGTCTTCGAGGTAAACGAGCATGGCGCTGTATACAAACAGCAGTCAAGAAACAGAGTTTCAATCCCGTAAAATATGTCCATATACGACAAAGTTGACAGTATGGTCGCACAAATCTCTTTATTTTTGGTATATTTATGCATTTGTAGCACTAATTTCCTGTTTCCTGGGTATGAAATGTACAGCAAGTCCTTTTAAGTTGCTTTTGGATTCTATTCAAGGGAGATAACTTTTATAAGGTAATTTTTTTCATTAGATTAGATTATCCGCTGTTAACATATCCAGGCCTTTGATGGTGGTAGCTTAAAAAAAATGAATTATCTTCCTTACACCTAAATGTTTTTACTTGGAGATACTATACAACTTTGGTGGACATTGTCAGTTCCACTAATCAACCAAGTTTCAGCAAAATGTACATTAAATAGATTTTCAAAATTACAACTGCAGCAGCAGTTAGACTTTGAGTTGAATTACCAGAAAATTTGAAACAAAAATATATAATCAAACTAGTGGCTCCCATATTGGATTTCTGATGAATTCTTAGAGAACTAAAGTGACTTCTCAAAATATACTGGCATACAAAAAATCTGATGGCATTTTTAATCTCCCATGGCCTTTTTCCAGGTGAGTCAAAATAAACAAATAAAAAGAAAACTAAAGTACAGTATCAATACAAGTACAGTATTTTTTATCACAAATATTCAAGTTTTACACCGTATAAACACCAATTCTTGATCATTTAAGTAAGTTTCTTCTATTATGAAATAGTTATCAATTTCTTTTTCTACAAAACATCCACTGATGCTCCCACAGCCACTAATGCTTCCTTCATTTTCTCTGCTTCGTCTTTAGAGATACCCGATTTCACTATCTGCGGTGTCTTCTCCACAAAAGTCTTGGACTGAAAAGGACAGAATGATACACTATACAACAAAACACTACTACACAGATTCAGTTGTAGTAGTGAAATGGGACAGGGTGTTGAACATTAACAGTATATATCTTCTATAACAAACAGCCCATGGTAACAAGATGATCCCCAGAATATAACAGATCATATCATGCACTGTACATGGTCATACAAACAAATACGCATTTCATTAGACAAAAGGTTCAAGAGATCATATTACCATACTTTATTCTGAGTAATAGAGCTAACATGAATACAAAGATTCACCATCTATAGGGGTTACAATACAATGGAAGTGCATTTTTCTACGTGTAAAGTAATCAGCATAGAGCAAATACGTCTAGTGAAAAGTATCTGTGGTTCAGAAGCTTGACTAGCTGTGATAACGTAGCTTCTGACGAGGAGACATTTTTTACATATTTTGGCCAGGGTAGAGGAGGCCGGATATTAACATCAGTGCTAGTGCTTGACATGCCAATAATAGTCAGAAATGCGAGGAAAAAAACATTGAAACATTTGTTGAGGTTTTGATTGTCTTCACTCATTTCTAACAATTATAAAACCTGTGTTTAAAGTAAACGAAGCTAATCCTTGTTTCCTCTTGCTTTAATGAATGTGGTTATCTCCCTTCGCCTAGCCACAGCATGACTGAGATTTCAAATCAAGTTAATGCAAAAAGTGCAGACTACAATTGTAAACATCCAGGCAATCTTTATAACTGAAAAGTCGTAAAATTTGGCCAGGTTCAAAAACAATCTGGAGAAATAGGGGTGAGAAGAAACAAACTCAACACAAAGTGGCAAATGTTAAATCCCCCAGGTACATTCCTGCTGGGAGCAGTGCTCTTACCTGAACTAAATTGAGGCCACAAATACTCTTGATTTCTTTGATCAGTGCAATCTTTTTGGCAGTATCAAATCCAAGTAGTTTAACATCAAATGATGTCTGTTCTCTTGTGGTTGTAACTTCCTCCTCTTCCTCCTGTATAGTCAAGAAAACAATGTTCATTAAAGTCAGTTTGGTACCAGTTATCTACATTATTCCAGTCAAGTGAACCCTATCAATTAAGACTGCTCAAAGATACTGAAATAAATTAAAATGTATGAATAAAAAACAAAGTTTGGATTGTACACAGTCAAACCTGGCTCAACAAAAATTCTACATGCATTTTTAGCTCACCTGGTCCGAAGGACCATGGTGAGGTTATGCCATACAGCATCGTCCGTCGTCCGTCCGTCCGTCAACTTTTCCTTAAAAACGCTCCTAGTCCTGAACGGCCAAGTAGATTTTGACTAAATTTGGTCTGGAGCATCCTTAGGCCAAGGGGACTAAATTTTGTATAAATGGTGGGTGTGGCCCCCCTGGGGGCAGAGGGGCGGGGCCGAATAGGGAAAATAGGTAAAACCTTCAAAATCCTTCTCCTACAATAGGGATGAAGGGATTTTGTCCTAATTTAGTCTGGAGCATCCTTGGGCCAAGGGGACTCAATTTTGTATAAATGGTGGGTGTGGCCCCCCTGGGGGCAGAGGGGTGGGGCCCAATATGGGAAATAGAGGTAAAACCTTCAAAATCCTTCTCCTAACCTAGGGATTAAGGGATTTTATCCTTATTAAGTCTGGAGCATCCTTGGGCCAAAGGGACTCAGTTTTGTATAAACCGTGGGTTTGGCCCCCCAAGGGCCTGAGGGGCGGGGCCCAATAGGGGAACATAGCAAATCATTCTTTAAAATCCTTCTACTTCTGTAGGAATGACAGGATTTGGTCCATATTTGGTGTTGAGCATCCTTGGGTTAAGGGAAACCAATTTTGTATAAACGGTGGGTCTGGCCCCTTTGGGGGCTGAGGGGCGGGGCCCAATATGGGAAATATAGCAAATTCTTAAAAATCCTTCTTCTTCTGTACGAATGACAGGATTTATTCCATATTAAGTCTGAAGCATCCTTGTGTGAAGGGGTACCAATTTTGTATAAACCATGGGTCTGACCCCCCAGGGACCTGAGGGGCGTGGCCCAATAGTATAGGGAAAACATAGCAAATTATTCTTTAAAATCCTTCTTCTTCTGTAGGAATGAAAAGATTTGGTCCATATTTGGTGTGAAGCATCCTTGGGTAAAGGGGAACCAATTTTTTATAAACGGTGGGTATGGCCCCCCTGGGACCTGAGGGGCTGGGCCCTATCGGGGAAATAGAGGTAAAACCTTTAAAATCCTTCTTCTACCATATGGATTAAGGGATTTTATCCTAATTTAGTCTGGAGCATCCTTGGACCAAGGGGACTCAATTTTGTATAAGCAGTTGGTGTGGTCTCCCAGGGGGCAGAAGGGCGGGGCCCAATAGTAGAAATAGAGGTAAAACCTTTAAAATCCTTCTTCGACCATCATGATTAAGGGATTTTATCCTTATTTAGTCTTGAGCATCCTTTGGCCATGGGGACTCAATTTTGTATAAATGGTGGGTATGACCCCCCCTAGGGGCATAGGGGTTGGGCTCTGTTTGAAATTTGTTATATCTCAAGTACTGGATGGATCTTTCAGAAATTTCATATGTACTTACAGCACCTAGCTACCATGGAGTGCTATATCTTTACTTCATACAAATTATTTTAAACATATTCAGGTGAGCGATACAGGCCCTCTGGGCCTCTTGTTTTGAATGAAATTTCAAAAAGAGAATTGTTCAAGTACTGATTAATCTGAACATTCTCTTTCCGAAGCTCAAAGACAGATTATCTCATTTTAGATTCTTATAAAAACTCTCTCCAGTCCAACATTTTTTTTTTTTAATATCAACTCAATGATTATGTTGTCACATTTGACAATAATCAAGTGTGACAACAGACACTTGAATCCTTTGTTAATAAACACAAGTTTATTGATATCTAGTTACCTTACGAGTGACTGTGCGAGTGTCTCAAAATCATTCATTTAATCAAATCAGATTCTTTCATCCTAAAATACTACAGAAATCTTATTAAAACTTTAATAGCCATGGATCTATGAACTAATTCATTGTTGAGATCATTTCTTTTCAAATTTCTTATAGACTTCCCTTCAGCAATCTACAAAACATATTGAAACTCAACATTTATTTTAACACATTTAATGGCTGTCTTCCTCTCACGCTTCAGGACAAATGACAAATGCTATGGCCGTAGACTCAACAGTTCCGTTTAATATGTCATTTAAAGTATCAAAACACATTTGAACCCAGCTAATGTAAAAGGGGTTAATATTAATTATTTCAATGAAGTATTAGAATCCTGCAAATTTAAAAGTGTGTCAATGTCACTTATTATAAAAAAATTGATAGCCTTTCAACACAGCAAGCTACAGACATAATATCATGAAAGAAGAATAGAATAGAAAGGATTTTTTTTAAATATGATTAACTCCAGAGAAATAATCACTTAGACAGTAACAGTACCTTTGCTGGAGCTGCAGGACCGGCACTAGCCATTGCCATGACTGGAGCATCTTTAATCTTCAGAGTTTTCTGTAAGAAAGTTAATAAACAGTTCAGTACTAATTCCACCAAACTCTGTTCATTCTAAGTATCTCATTACAGCAAAAAATCAGCATTAAAAGTTTACCTTGAAATACATCACCAATGAAGGTGTATAATTTCATAATAGTAACAATAGATTTCATGCAAATTTTGAAAAATTCTGCTAGCCAGGCTTTAATTTCATGGTAAACCTTGAAGATTTTTCACCAGCCATTAAATAAAATCTTCTAGCGCAAGGCATTGTGAAAGTGGAATTGTACATCCTGTCATGGAATGTTTAACATTAGCAAGATCACCACTATATGTTTGAAAATGTTTACAATGAAGCTTGAGTTAAAACTACATCTTAGATTACCTTCAATAGTTCATTTAGATCTGCTACTTCAAGCAGTGTGAGCTGACCAATATCTTCCACAATGCTTTGGATCTTCGGAGGGTAGGACTTTTCAGTACTTTCATGTGGACTAGCTAATGTGCACTGAGCCCTTCGCATACAATTTGCACATGCCTGAATGACCCTCTCCTGGCGTTGTAATCTGCAACCAAGCATATAAGATGCATTGTCAGCTAAAAATATATACACTGTTGGAATAAAAACAGTTACCGTATGCCCTCTGGTCAACACAATTTGAATTTACCTTAATTGCCCTCCAATCATTTTAAAGAACCATCTTGTCTGAATAAATATAAACTTTATTTCTTTTACAACAATTATGAAACTAGTTATTTCAACTTATATTAATCACTCTTGTTGGCCCAGATACTAGTACGCTAGCAGTCATGATGTCGGAGGAAAACAGAGTACCCGTAGAAAACCCAAGTGGTCGGGCAGGTGACCCAATACCTTGTCACATCCGATCCGGGAATCGAACCCAGGCCCCTTTGTGAAAGGTGAGCGTGTTATCCACTGTCCGGCCTGACCAACCTATTGGCTGGAGCTAATACTTTAATATATCTGGCAATATATTGGTTGGCATTTATAGTTTTTCACTTAAGTGTCATGAGAAACAGTATTATCCCAGCCATTTATTGACAGATATATAATCAGTATTAATTACACACTTTTCATAAACTAACATGGTCATTTCTCAGCAACGACTTTCTCAGTGCAATTGTTGCATAAATGATGTCAACAATTACCATTACAAAACTTAAATACCAGGTTCATGTAAGACCTATCTTAGTATAACCACTGATAGTTTCAAAGCCACCTAAACTCAGCCATGGAATTTCCATTCTCTTCCTGCCACTTCTACCACCTATTTATCTTTACTACCACCTATTTATCTTAAGCTTGTTTAAATATAGCAACTTCTGTGGAGTCTCAGTGATTAGGAACATTAAACCATATGAATTGTGATGAATTCCACTTTTTGACTATTTTTTCAAAGGACAAGTTTCTGTAAATTTAAAATTGTTTCTACTGCATCTCCAAAGGATTCTTTGCAAATCAGGCTACAGTGTCAAAGTTTAGTTTTTTCAGTTAAATGACACTTTAAAGACCTTCAAAATGGCCGATATGTGGCCTCAAGATCTTTGGACACATTGTCAAATGACCTTAACTTTGTAAAGACATGAAACCATAATTATTGAATCAATCAATAGAACATAAAACTACAATCAAAAGGAGGTGCCACTATCATCATGCAGAACCTGACTAACAAAACACTTGTTAGCCAGAAAGAAAAAAAATATCTTAGCTACAAGCATTAGTAGTGACAATTGTTTTACATCACTTGGACTACTTAGGTTGAATGGTTCCTTCTTGGTCTGCATTTTTCTATGTGCACCAGATAACCTTGACCAGTTTTTATTTGTTTGTTACATTTGTCTTATATCTGTGTAGTCATAATTGACTGTATAGCCAGATTTAGCTAAATAGCCAGATTTTCCAGTGATACTGTATCTACCTATTCACAGGTACACATCACAAGTGAGAGATTTTTTTTTACTAATGCACTAATATTTAGGTATCATTTGAGGACCTGTAATCATTAGCCTGAGTTTCCTCTGGCCCTAACACCAGACTTAGACTTTTTGACATATAGCTGTCTGGTGTGGGGCCAAAGCGCACTGCTATATGAAAACGTGGAATTCTCTGACTATGAAAACATGGAATTCTCCAACTATGAAAACATGGAATTCTCCAGACACCATTTTGTATCTGGGAGTGACTAATCAACAAAAAGACGTGGTCAGGAAATTTCCTAAACAAAGAATAATATATTCCGTTTTCGGTCCGGATCAGTACAGTTTGTTGATTAGTCACCCATGACCTACAAAAATGGCATTCACTCAGATGGGAAATTTTGAACAATTGAAAATCAAGGACTCTACTGGCAGAATTTAGCAGCTGTTGATGATAATAAGAGCTGATTTGGATCAATAAATAATCCATTTATCGATATATGTGAGGTATGTGTTGTGTCATAGTAGATTTTTGTTGTCAGCACCTCTTAACTCTCTGATACCAAACGGTATCAGAGAATTCCACGTTTTCATATAGCAGTGTGCTCTGTCCCCACACCAGACATCTATATGTCAAAAGTCTAAGTCTGGGGTTAGGGCCAGAGGAAACACGGGTTAGGTCATCATATGCTACCTAATGAAAGCTTTGAAGAAAGAAGTGGTGGCCGGATTGGTCCACTAAAAATGACCATAATTGCAGGCTCGAAAAATTCTGACCATCGCCCATTTATGTTCAACTATCTACAGCTAATCCTCGATTCTGACATTTTATCAACATAACTATAGAAATATAACAAGAGGCCCATGGGCCTTAACGGTCACCTGAGTCCTACAGTATTAATTTTTGTTGTTAAAATATGAAGTGGAGATAATGATTTCAATAATCCCTACCAAAATTTGAGTAAAAACAAGAGGCCTAATGGGCCTGCATTGCTCACCTGGTATTAATCACACTTGTAATCTTAAAAGTGGACTAAAATACAGCTACAGGCAGAATATCAGTGTTTGATTCATAAGAACCTATTAAAAGATTTAAACATATTAGCTTGTGACCTAGAATGTCAAACAAGGACATTAGATTGAAAGTGGGTCAAGGTCATTCATTTGAACAAACTTTGTAGTCCTTCATCCCAGCATGCTAAAAGGCCCAATATCAGCACCCTGAGCCTTTCGGTTATTGAGAAAAAGCTGTTTAATTTTTTTTACGACATTTGACCCCTGTCACCTTGAAAGTGGGTCAAGGTCATTTATTTGAACAAACTTGATAGTCCTTTATCTCAGCATGCTACAGGCTCAATTTCAGTACCCTGAGCCTTTTGGTTATTGAGAAGAAGTCGTTTGAATATTTTACGACATTTGACCCCTGTGACCTTTAAAGTTGGTCAGGGTCATTCATTTGAACAAACTTGGAAGCCCTTCATCCCAGCATGCTACAGGCCCAATACCAGTACCCTGGGCCTTTTGGTTATTGAGAAGTCGTTTGAAGATTTTAAGATATTTGACCCCTGTGACCTTGAAAGTGGGTCAAGGTCATTCATGTGAACAAACTTGGACAACGGACGTACGCCGCACCACGGCAAAAACTCACTTGGCCCATCGGGCCAGGTGAGCTAAAAATCAGTATTAGGGGTATTTTTTCATGTACAGATTGTTATACTATCGAGACGTATATTAATATATACGTCTTTGGTCATATTGATAAAACGTCAGACTCCTGTGATAAAACGCGGGGAGTTAGCTTCCACAACGTGTCGAGTTGGCAGTAGTCAGGTAGGCCTAATGAGTGAGAAATTAACCAATTGACATATAGGTATAATATTTCTCTAGCAAGCATGTAAATCTCTCGCAATCGCTATTGCCATAATTCGGCGACAAATCCCCAAGAACTATAGGCAGCTGACCCTGACCATGACTATAAGCAGGTGACCGGTCAGAATTATGTGTTTTACCTCAGTTTTACCTGTCGCTTTATATGTAGCCTCCGATTATCTCATATCTGATTATGGCCAGTTTTAGCACAGGCGCTTGTATCTGGTATTTAATACCTGAGCTAAAATCCAAAATCCACTACGTACAATATCAAAGCATGATATAACTTATGCATTCGTTTTACCTATGTATCTGTTTAGAAAGACGAGTCGACAGAGAAAGTACGCGCGTCGTCGAACTAAACATCTTTGCGTCGAGTGAAAATAAAAGGTCGTCTTTCTGGTCGACGTCACCTCCACGTTTTCTGTAAATAGAGAAAATCCATAAAAGAAAAACGTTTAAGTGATCTCTAAGTCACAGTGCGACCTAACCTTTAATGTAAAAAGGCTTTTCATTGGTGAATTTACAGTAAATCTACATCCGGTAATAACACGTGTGCATGATCCAGAAACACAGCAATAAAGGTAAATCAACCTATCGACTTCCGTATACTTACCTATGGTGCATAAGACACTGGCATTTTAGCATTTGGTTAGTATGTAAAACATATATGAAGTAGTATTCCCTACCCTACTGATATTTTAATATTTTAACAAATTTATGTCACAGGGGCTCAGTTTCGGGTATCAAAATGACACATTTTCTGACATTTTTCTCGACAAATGCATCTTCATGGACATCCAACCTTATGATATTTACAAGTTTAAATGGATTTTTTCCTGAAGGGAGTTTTTTCATTAGTTATTGAATATTTTTTCTGAAATTAATGTGCATTGCCTCAGTTAATGTCTGAGAAATATTGGAGGAGGATTGTTTATGACAGGGATTTTTTTAACCAGGTCGGGGAAAACCACTAAACTTACGTATAATACGCAAACTCGCCTTTTAAACATTGCGGCAACTGCACTCATATCTATGAGATCTGCCGCAGTAAATGGAAGAAGAAGAAGAACGTTAATAGGGGTATGGATTTGTTACTAAAAATAGCCCAAATCACTTTAATCTTAACTTTTTCATTTTTTTTTGTCCAAGTCGCATTTATTCATTCATGAAACATAATACCAATGCAAAAATAAACTTTATTTGCATGTGGGAAGTACCAAAAATAGATGCAATACTTCCGGTAAAGTTACATCAAATTTCCAAGTAGCCAACACTTTCAGTAAACATCTTTAGCAAAATGCTATTTACCCTGTTGTAAATTAATGCGATTTATAATAATATCTTGTAAAGGTTACTGTTAAAGCGATTTGGGATATTTTTAGTAACAAATCCATACTCCAACTGACGTATAATAGGCGAGTTTGCTTATTATACGCAAGTTGGTGGTTTTTCCCCAACCTGTTAACTGCTAACGGAATGCATTATTGAATATTGAATTCGATATAAAGTTTGGTGTGGCAGCCATATTGGAATGACCTTAAGAGGTTTTACACGGCAAGATTCTTTTGACAGGTGCCGCATTGCAGTCGGCAAAATCATATCGGAAAGAAAAAGGCCAACCAGTGGCCTCTTATATTATAGGAGTAGGTTTCGGGATACTTTCGGTTGATAATAAACCTATACACACCAGTAAATAAGAGCAACACTTTTTATGCGGTGCGTATTCACATTCTAAAACCTTATACAAATTGAGGCCTGACTACGAGGCAGAGGAGGGCGGGTACTAATATTAGTACTACGTGAACATGGGACAGTAGACCATACAACCATATACACAGGTTAACATAAGTTATCTTAGTCCATGCTACAACAAATGCATATACACAATTGCTGGGTGACAAACCAGAATTGGCTTCAGGGTCTGCTGTAGTGCTGCATTTGGGAACTTAAGTCCCGGAGTACAAATTTAATATATAAAGAATACCAAGATTCCAAGTAAAATAGATCTATATACTTGCAGAGGATTTAAGGACAATCACAATTATGCTACCGTGATTAGCGCTACGGTCAGGCCCTGCCCCTGGAATTGAAAGAATCTATACCAAACTCATCAACTCCAAAACTTACAAACAACATACACTAGTGACATGTAAGGACCTTCCTTAAAACTGATAATTCTATTTAAGGCACTTGCACATTTGAAAAATAATTTAGATTGAAAATTGGATTAGTATTTTTCCTAATTGTTTTACTTTTTCTATTATCTGTGGAAATAGACTGTATAATTGCTATTGCATGATCATAGAAACAAATAGTATGCGAAATCCAGCAGATTAATTTGTACATGCTCTGCTTTTTTATGGAATATTGAAGAATCTTCTTCTTCATTCACTTGAAACCGAATATTATTACAAAACAGTGTTGTACGGGTAAAAAACTTTAATATTAACATATAAATCCTTTATATTTCCCTTCAAGTATGTTTTCTTTTATGTATAGAAAGTTCCAAAAGAAATATGCCGAAAGCACCCAAAGCAAAAGTTGGACAGGACAAAAAACCAATTCATCCAAATAGCAGAAAAGCTCAGCAGCTGACAAGGAAAGCTTCTCGTGACCTGAGACTTGGAGAGAGGAACTTAAACACACAAAGAACTGAATTGCTGGCAGATCGGTTGATGTGGTTTCAGAAAAATGCAAATTTAGAAAAGAAATGCTTGAAAAAATGTGAACTAGCTAGTCTAGGCAAGAAATATTTAACAAGATTTGAAGATGAACTAGATCAGATTGATATTATGCAAAAAATTGGAAACCGACAGGGGAGACAGCATGCTTCTAGGGAGGCAGCAATATCACTGACAATGGAAAAGGAAAAAGAGGAGTTTGCATCCAATGGTTTAGAGTTACCCGATGTTATCAATGCTAAAAACTTTGATTATTTTAAACAGTGGAATGGAGAAATCAAATACCTGCAAAACATAAAATTAAAGAAGATAGCCTCTAAAGATTTAGAAGAAGAATGTGATGAAGTTTCAGAGAGTCAAGATACACAAATGGAATTTCATGACAGTGATGATTCAGATTTATAAAATACAAATGACTGATTTCCTCCCCAGTTGAGAAAATCAGTCATGAACCTCACCCAACAAGTTTTATCCATGCATTGTTTGTTCTGCAATTTTACTGATGTGTTATAATACCATATTTTATTATATAAAAAAATAGAGGCCCATTGTCATAAGATCCTGGGCTGTTCAAGTCAAGTTTTGTTAGTGTATCTGTTAGTTTTGCATGATTAAGCTGTTTGGCTGTTTGGTAAGTACTGCAGTATAAGTGAAGAACTGACCAATTTTGTGTCAACAAGAAAATAACGAAAAGATAAATTTTTAATACAAAAACGTTTTCTCAATTTCTAGTTTACCTGGTGAATTTCATTTGAATTGATTTTTTCATTTCTTCTACCGTATATACACTATATTCAATGATAGGGACAAAGCTTCTTGGTTCTCATAATTTTTATTTAACTAATTGAATGGTGGCCTTAAGGAAGGCTTTCTTGTGGATGAAAGAATTACAGTAAAATACTTTGTCGTGGCAATAAGAACATTTTTACCAAGTTTAGTTACATTTACCTAGTAGAACTTCAGGAATAAGTAAAAGATGCCTTGAGGTAAGAGACCAAAAATATGTCCAAAATACCAGAGGCAGCCCTTTCGTATTGTTACTTGACCTCTGTTTATCAAGTCATGTAAACAGTAAATGCGCCTTGAGGTAACTTTTTATCTAAACTTCATACTGCTGTGTATAAAAGACAACCTTTAAAGTGAATTTGTCATTTCACATATTTTACTAGTACACTACTTGATGTAAAAGAAATAAAACTGATCATTGCAATATGAGAAAGACCTGTTTCTGGGAAATAGCTACGATATTCTTGAAATGTCAAAATCAAAGATGACTGTCAGTGGCCATCTTGTATTTCTCAATCAAATAATACATGCACACTACTCATGGACCAAGGAGACCCTTCACATGAAATTTGAGAAATATCTGTGAATCGCTCTCTCAAAATTAAACATGCACAACAACAGATCAATTGGAACTTACCGTACATATCAAGTTTGAGAAAGATCTCTTAAGCAATTTCTGAGAAATAGCGATAACAAACTTTCACTGTTATTAGATCAGTCTCTAAAGTAAACATGCACATCTTCGGACCAAGGGGAACTTGCATATGAAATTTGAGAAATAGCGATAACCAACATTCACCGTCAAAATCCAAGACAGCCATTTTATTTATCCAATCAATCTTAAAAGTAACATGCACAACTAAGAACCAAGGGGAATCTACATTTTGAGAGAAAGATCCCTCCAGTAATTTTGGAGAATTAGCAAAAATAAGTATTGGTTTAAGAACCCATACAAGCTGATTTTACTTTTGAATCAACCTCTTCCTGATCGAACCACTGGTTAGATTTCTACCAATCTTTGGTCTGTATTATCAATTAACCAAGGGGACTTCATTCCAGATGTTATTTTTGTAAATAATAGTAGTAAAAACCAAGAATGAGAATTTTATGTTGTATATTAGACATTATTAGAGTCTCTCCAATGGTTACCTGCATGTCGCACGTTATTCAAGGGAGATAACAGGGCAATGGTCATGCATGCTGCTTTGGTTTAGAACATCGTTCCTATTTCCACATTTTGGATTATTAAACCGATACATTTTATATCCATTTCGATGACTTTCAGCCGACTCTTAACATTAATTTGGGAGATAAATTACCTCTTCCTTAAAATTAAGTACATGTATAGGCAGAATGGCTTTCTTTTATTCACATATTCCCAAATTTTTCAATTTTAAATAGCTTTTGTTGTTAAAAAATTAATACAGCCCAAGGAATATTGCATTTGGCACTATTTTATACAAATCTCTTAGGTTCTCTTAACCCTTGGAATAGCTTTTCAAAATGGCAGTCATGAAAGCATGCAGGGCAACTTTTGAGACTGATTGGATAAACAACATGGCCGACAGGCAGCCATCTTGGATTTCGATAGCGAGTTTGTTATCGCTATTTCTCCTGAAGAACTAGAGGGATCTTTCTCAAATTTTATATGTGGGTTCCCCTTGGTCCTTAGCTGTGCTGGGCAACTTTTGAGTCTGATTGCATAAACAACATGTCCGACAAGCAGCCATCTTGGATTTTGTTAGTGCAAGTTTGTTATCGCTCTTTCTCAAGAACCAGAGGGATCTTTCTCAAATTTTATATGTAGGTTCCCCTTGGTCCTTGGCTGTGCAGGGCAACTTCTTTCGAGTCTGCTCGGATATAAACATGGCCGACAGGCAGCCATCTTGGATTTTGATATTGAAGGTTTGTTATCGGCATTTCTCAAGAACCAGAGGGATCTTTCTCAAATTTTATATGTAGGTTCCCCTTGGTCCTTAGCTGTGCAGCGCAACTTTTGAGTCTGATCGGATAAACAACATGGCCGACAGGCAGCCATCTTGGATTTTGATAGTGCCAAGTTTGTTATCGCTCTATCTCAAATTTTATATGTAGGTTCCCCTTGGTCCGTAGCTGTGCAGGGATTTTTTTGAGACTGATCAGATAAACAACATGGCCGACAAGCAGCCATTTTGGATTTTGATAGTGAAAGTTTATTATCACTATTTCTTGGGAAGTACGCGAGGGATCTTTCTCAAATTTTAGATGTAGGTTCCCCTTGATCCCTCATTGTGCATGTTGAATTTTGAGACTGATCATAAAAACAAAATGGATTAAAAACTAAACAGATCTTTCTCATATTGCAATGATCGATTCTATTTCTTTTACATTAAGTACTGTACTAGTAAATATGTGAAATGACAAACTCACTTTGAAGGTTGGCTTTCATACACATCAGTATTAAGTTCAGATCAAAAGTTACCTCAAGGTGCATTTACTGTTAACATGACTCGATCAAACAGATTAGAGGAAAGAAGATAAAAGATCCAACTGACAAAGAACTAATTAAGATGGTACAAAGGTGGGCGCCAAGATCCCTCTGGGACCTCTTGTTTCCCCATTTCATACAATAATTTGTAGTCCAGTGTTCAAATCCCTGTCTAGCCTTGTGGTATGTTTTTAGCCCACCATCATCGGATGGTGGGCCATTCAACTCACCCTGCCTCTGTGGTCCGTCCTTAAACCAATTCTTGTTATTGTTATTTCTCAAGTACAAGAGGGATCTTTTTCAAATTTTATATGTAGGTTCCCCTTGGACTCTTGTTGTGCAGGGCAACTTTGACCGATCGGATAAACATCATGGATGTTTGCTATCGCTATTTCTCCAGAGGTACTGGAGAGATCCATCTTCAATTATATATGTAGGTTCTCCTTGGTCTGTAGTCGAGCATGGTTAATTTTGAGACTGATCGGATGTAGAAAATGGCCGATAGGCCACCATTTTGGATTGCAACATTAAAGGATTTCTATCACCATTTCTCATGAGGAACCTTTCCCAAATTTGTTTTGTTGGCATCCCTAGGACTTAAGTTGTGCACGTTAAATTCCGAGAATGATCGGATGAACAATTCTCAGGAATAACTGGAGGAACCTTTCCAAAGTTTGTTATGTAGGCATCCCTAGGTACAGCTGTAGTTGTGCATAAACAAAATGACTGACAGGCCACCATCTTGGATTGTGACATTAAAGAAACTTGAGGGATCTTTCCCAAGTTTGTTATGTAGGCTTCCCCAAGTCTGTAATTGTGCACGTTTAATTCCAAGAATGATCAGATAAACAAAATGGCCAACAGGCAGCCATCTTTGATTTTGACATTGAAGGTTTGTTATCTCTCTATCTCAAATTTAATATGCAGGACTTCCTTGGTCCCTTGTAGTGCAGGTTAACTTTCGAGACTGATCACATAAACAAAATGGCCGGTAGGCAGTCATCTTTGTTTTTGACAGTGAAGGTTTGTTATGGCAATTACTCGGGAAGTACTGGAAAGATCTTTTTTTACATATTTCATGTAGGTTCCCCCTGGTATGAAGTTATGCATATTTTCGTACGAGACTGATCGGATGAACAAATCTTTGATTTTGACAGTTAAGGTTTGTGGAGTTTTTTCTCAAATTCTATATGCAGGTTCCCCACTATCCTTTATTGTTAGTGTTTACTTTTGAAACTGATCAGATAAACAAAATGGCCGACCTACAGCTATCTTTGATATTTTAAATTGAAGGTTTGTTAGTACTATTTCACAGGAATAACTTTGAGGGATCTGTATCAAATTTGATATGTAGGTTCCCCTTGATCCCTCATTGTGCAGGTTATATTTTGAGATTTATCATAAAAACAAAATGGCTGAAGGTAGAACTAAACAGATCTTTCTTATATTGAAATGATTGATCCTATTCATTTTACATTATACATTTTACATTATACAGCAGTCATGTTTACAGTAATTACACCGAGAGGTAAATTTTGATTTAAACTTTATACTGCTGTGTATAAAAGACAACCTTCAATGCGAGTCAATCGTTTCACATATTTTCTAGTACAGTACTTAATGGTTAAGAAAAATTATTGCAATTTGCGAAAGATCTGCGACATTCGTCGTCCATCTTGTTTTTATGATCACTCTCAAAAATAAACATGCAAAGCTTAGGATCAAGGAGAACCTACATATGAAATTTGCGAAAGATCAAAGTACTTCCCGAAAAATCACACTTAGAAACCCTTCAATGTCAAAATCCAAAATAAAACATTCATAACAAGCATTCTGTGTGTATTGATGAATCAATACATGTCCCCTACCGGCCCCCCCAAACTTAAACCTTCAGATTTTGGCCAAGATAGTTATGTCCAAATCATGTCAAAAATCAAAACGAGAATTATTTATCCACTTCACTAAACAACATTAATGCTAGACCCCTAAAGAACCTTTGTCCATAAAATTAGCATCCTAACAATATTATAAAGTTAACGGTGAGCCATTACAAAACTTTTACCCCAACTTTAGGCCAGGATAGTTAAAAGTCCAAAGCATGTCAAAAATTCCCCAAAAAAATAAAAAATATTTTCTATTTTCAATCCACAGCATTAATGCTAGATCCCTAAAAAACCTCTGTACATAAAATCAGCATCCTAACACTTATTAAGTGAACAGCGAGCCATTACTAAACTTTAGGCCAGGATAGTTTAAAGTCCAAAACATGTCAATAATTCCCAAAAAATAAAATTCTTTTCCATTTTCAATCCACAGCATTAATGCTAGACCCCTTAAGAACCTCTATGCTAAGAATCAGCAAACTAGCATTATTATTAAGCAAATGGTAAGCCATTACAAAACTTTAACCCAAACCTGCAGATTTTGGCAACAGACGGACGCAGACAAAACCTATAGTCCCCCCGGTTTCACCGGTAGGGAACTAATAAAGGACCATAGGAAACCTAAATATCCAATCCAAGAAAGTTCCTGCGAGGCGAAGCAGAGGGTGACAATGGGTTTTTGAGGGTTGACAATATTCACGGTCACCTGCTAATGTATGTCATATCTATTTTGTTACACCAAAGGTCTTTGTAGCTCAGAAACGGCAGCAAACCTCGATAATGACATCTTGTTCTTTGATAGTCTGCCGTTTACAATCGCTATCGCACCGGCGCTTGATAAAATTGTCCGTTGCCGTCAAATGTCTTGTGAAGCGGTAAACGCACATTTTTCGCACGTGATATTTTTCAGTCTCATGGTAATATCACCCGCGCCCCTTAAAACTAATGTATTTTCAGAGGGTGACAGAGATTTTTGTTCAATTTTCTCCCAACCAATCAAATAGCTAGAAATTCACTTGAGGTGTAACAACAAGAATTGTTTAAGGACGGACCACGGGTGATTTGAATAGCCCCCCAATTGGATGATGGTGGCTAAAAAGATGACAAAACCCAGAGAGCCTATATTGCTCACTTGGAAGTTGATGCCCAGCAATGGTATAAATAGCTATGGAATAGGTATCTCGACCATTTCAGAGTTATGATGCAAGATTCAAGTCCCCAGGGGTGTGGTCAGACTCCAGAGTCCGTTTTTGCACCATGATTGTGTTTGCTTCTTGTTGCTCAACAATTGTATACATAGTAATAGGGTGGGAATCTTGATCATGTCACAATTGTTACAATTTTGAAACTTCACCATGTGCACCAAAAACACTTTCCAATACTGTAATTTTGGCAGTTGTACAGGTATCATTAAGCTTGACAATAGGAGTTAACTACCTAATTAGTCAACACATTGATAAATACAAGGAAAAACACTTGTAACCAAGACCTTGCTTCTTTTTATTTCATTAGTACCTTTTAATGTTGCAATTCCTCAATTCAAAGATTACAGCCAAGATGCTTGTAGATGGTGATGCGTACAAGAGCTCATCAAAGCTGGCTGTGATATGAATCATTTACACACATCAAAACCACTTTGACGACTCCAGCATCATCAAATCTCTCCGAACATCTTCTTCCTTGAAAACAAATATAACAGAAAACAAAATGCTTTCGATATAATACATATTTATTTATTAATTTCACTTGTTAATACACTAAACAAGTACAATGAGTCTAGACTGGCAACAACGAACAACAAAATTACAAGTCAAAATTCCAACACTACAAATCAGATGAAACCTTCGCAGTGTTTATAGTTTATGATGCAACAATGTAATATGTGCAACAATAACATTGTTGCACATTCACCATCCCATTACTTAGCTAGAAAGTTCATCAACGAGATGTCTTCACAAACTATCACAACAGAATATTTTTTTTGCTTTCATGATTGTATCCAGTTGTTTTTTTATACTATTCAATATAAATAGAAAATGCAGTAGTTCAAAATTTTGTCCAAATTCCCCCCAACACAAAAATAATCACAGTCCTTTTCCGTTCCATTCACGATTCCTCTTGGTCCTCAATCTTTGGAGCGAGATAAAATCTGAGGTAGCCCATGTCCGCTATTTTGTATTCCACGACTGAAAAAAGAAAACCGAACATTTCAGTATAGCAGCATCGCAAGAATGAGCTTCTTTTTCATAACTGAAAGAAAAATTACAATTGTATCACACAGTATGCGATATTTCAATTGCATCTTTGAGCTAAAAACATTCATTTAAATGCATAGATATGATATATATTATTGAAAGTCCTCGAATATAAAGTTGATTATTTGAAACATGCAAAAATAACATCTATCAACATATATTGTATCGGATATTCAGCAGCACACTAGGCATTAATATGCTTGTCTCCTGTATCATTCAAACCATTCAACCAATATATATAGTTACAACATTCGACATTATATATCGAAGTAAATACATAAATAGCGACAATATGCAGTATGTTCAAAAAATTATTTCCGATCTGAGGTCAAAGGTCAGCAAGTCGCAATTATGCAATTTTGTTACACGAAAAAGAATAATTGGGAAGGGACAGTCAATTCTATAAACCTGTTGACTTCTTTCAAACTGGGGATGAATATAAAACAATTTCAATTGAGGATTATAATCGCCAGTGATCATACAGTACAGAATTGTACATACCTAAAGGTACATCTTGTGACATTGACAAAGTCACTTGAGGTGACAATGCAGTGGCTTTTGTGAAGAAGTTCAGGTAACGAAGTGCGAAAGTCAAAGTAACAGCATCATTCATCTCTATAGTCACGTTTTCCTCTTCTTTATCTGCACTGCAGTTCTGTGCCAGTTTCACATTACCTGTGCAAATAGAAAGAATAATTTCCATTGACATTTTAATAAACAAGCAAATTCGTGGAATTTATATCCCACGCTTGTAGGTTAACATGATTGAGATTAGGTTTGTTGAGACAATGTATAGCTTGAAACTTTAAGAAAAAACAACACCTATACCTCATTGATAAATATGTACACATCACATTGGTTGGCAAACTTAGCACGAGTCGGATGTGCATACAGAATTTGGTTATTATCACACAAAATCCAAAAAGTGCCCGAGATGGGTGGAGAGGCAGAGGAACACAAACATTGTTATCAAGTTTGAAGGAGTTTGGCTAATATTTGCCGAGTTGTTAAGCGGAAACTGCAGATAATGATGTTTTTCGTTAATCAATGGCCCATAACTCTGCCAAATGGAGTCTTGATTAAAGTGGTTGTCAAACTTTGCTTAACTCTTAATGCGTTGAACCCCGTTACGAAGTTTGGAGACAATCTGATAATAAGTTTGAAGAACATTTGATGAAGTTATTGCACAGAAACGAAACGCAGACCAGAATGATGTTTTTCGTTATTTAAGGGGCCATAACTTTGCTTAATGGGGTCCTCTGAAAGTGGTCATAATACTCTGCCAAGCCCTCAAGTCATTTAAACCTGTGAATAAGTTTAAAGAAAATCAATTAACATTTGTTGTAGTTATTGCATGGAAACAAAGCGCGACAGACAGACAAACCCAAATTAATATCCCCCATTACGGCGAGACCAGGGGATAAAAGAAACATTCTCTATCACAACCAACATAAAAGCAAGTGCAAAAGAAGTGTCCCATCAGGTTTATTTGTAATATATTTTAAACTTCTCTAGAAATGTCCTGGAAAGTATCGATGTGCTTGGACTACTTATATCCTAACAGGCTCTAGATCTTAACATTAAAACAGGTAAAGGCTACAAACAGGTCTTCAGCTCAATACATTTATGAAGTTTAGCATTGAAATTGAACTGCTTTGAAGAAATGCCCTGGAAACTAAAGTCCGAGAACATAACCAGGTGCGTGTTGAATCCCAACTTTCAATAAAGTAAAAATTTCTTTCAAGATATAGTAAACTTGGGCATTACTTGAAAACCTAAAAATAGACAACTATATAAATCTGCTAATCTGAAGGATCAAACTGCTTTTTTGTCTCAAGTATATATCTATAAAATATCAATTCTCCACACCAATGGAAAGAAAACCTCTCCTTCATACCTGTGCCCAAGTCACCACTCGCCGAGAATTTCACACCTTCTTTTGTACAACAGACAATAATGGATTCTCCAATTTGACTCAAATCTCTGCAAATTCTCTGGAATTCTGCTGAAGGAAGCTTCACAACACAGCTGTATTCCGTGTCCTAGATAACATCACAACATGTAATTTGTTATGAAATTATAAACAAGTGTATTGTGCAACAGTTATCTTTTGTTATGCATAAAGTTATTTCCCTTATACTAAGCTGACCATGTTACAGAATTTACATATTTCCAAATTTATTATTTACTATTTGTTTCTAAGAGTCAAATCTGTCTCAGAATGATCTCCTTCATCCCAAGTAAATTCTGCTACTTCAAATATAATGTTCAGACATGATATAAATAAAATATTTTATCAATGTTGGTCGAGAATAAATACATATAAATATCATCATTTAAATAGCATCCCCCCCCCCCCCTTTCAAAAAGGAAGTAGGTTAGTCAAAAATATTAATCAATCCCTAAGTAGCATTTTCTTCCATTTGAATAATTATACTTACAGGAATGCCCAATTGTTCTGTGTCCAAATCAAGCAACTTCATGGCATAATCAGATACCTTTTCATTATCTGTGAATAGATCAATTTCATGTTACATTATTCACAAGTTGCTTTAATAAGGTGGAAACAGGCATGTTGGCAAAACAGCTGAAACTCTTTTTTTAATACTTGCTATAGAAAAATTAAACTTTCTAAAATTCTGAAATATACCGAAAATTTCAACCTGTTTGAATAGCTGTCTTGCTTTGTTTTCAACAATTTTTTTAACTGCAAAACTCTTGTTAAAATGTTCAGATCTAGTTTTACGACAATTCAGTCCAGATATATACTTTTATTTTGTATGCAAGAAATAATTAGCAATATTTAATAAACTTTCATTACAGGACTTTAAAGTGACATACTCCTTTTATTAGCATTATTGCAAGAACAATCCCGATATGCCTGGTGTTGATTAGCCAAGTTCAATCATATTTAAAACTGAAATTAAGGGTATCGGCAGATTCCAGAGGTATAACTAAATAGAAACAGAATGGACTTCGGCAAAAGCCAAGGTTTACACCAATATTGGGGTGGTTTAAGGACCGAACCTTCGAGTCGTAGCAAATTAAAAAGAAAAAGTCTATGGCTACCGAGAGCCCGAGCCCTGAAACACCTAGATTCTTTTTGCCATGGGATGAGCTTCCAACAGGATCTTGCGTCTACATCTTTAATATCACAGCAGGTACTTATAGCCATCAAAAGACTATATACTGCATACCAGGCAACAGCTTTCGAGTACCTTGGCCTTAAACCACTAACTAGAGCTGCTCATCCGTTGGTGTACCAATATGAATGCCTGGCCTCTTTTGCACTGGTCGGGTATTAAATTGATCCTATACCTTGTAGGAGCAAGCCCTATGTGAATCACAGGTTATTTTAGAACTAATTGACAGCACATGGTTCCATATCCAGACACTGGTTCATAATATAAATACTAGTAAGATTGCATATAATTCACGCCTCATATGATTATAATGTTATCAAAATATTGCATAATTGTTGAAAAAACGAATCCTTACCCATGCAAAAACTCTTTTACAAAGTTAACAAAGTCCGTCTTAGGGAAGAAAATAGAAACGACCGCCATGACAGATCACGCACGATGTTATCTCAATTATCCTTTCTATATATGGCCTGCATGGCCAAATATAGTATTACTACTGATGCCGCCGTGTTTACTACAATTTCCATATTGGGTCATGACACCCATATTTGGATGTCCGACGTATTTAGGAAGTGAGACGAACTTTCCAACATGGCGGTCAATTCAGATTTCGATTACGCTTGCTACATTAACTTGATAATTTAACGACATTTTAGGCAGAGTTAAACTTCAAGTTGTGCAGGATATCAAAGGAAATAGTTCATACTACAACCTTATTTATGAATGCAGACCAATGTGCTGTCAATTAATTCTAAAATCGCCCCGGTGTGATTCACACCGGGCTTAATCCATTACAAGGCATGGGATCAATCTAATACCCGGCCGGGACAGAGGAGGCCAGGTATTATTATTAGTACTAATGGGTGTCGTGACCTAATATGGAATGTGCATTTAACATGGCAGCATCAGTAATAATACTATATTTGACCAAGCAATGCAAATGCAAACCATTCGTTTTTTCAACAATTATGCAATATTTTGATAACATTATACTCTAGGCGTGAATTATATGTTATCTCACAGATTAACACTTTTGCTCCACAAGTTGACATAGTACCGCGCAATATATAAAAAAAATCTCGTCAGAAAGCTACGTTATTGCAGCTACCTTTCAGGTAATGGCATACCTTTTTGAATATATTTTTCACCTTATATACAAACTCACTTGCAGACTCGAAGATAAACATTGCTGTGTCTGGGTTGTCCTCAGCCTTGATTGTGATTATATCATCATTTCCAGAACATTTTAGGATTTTGGACATGCTGAAAACAAATCACAGAAAAACCTTTGTTGTTATTGAACAATTTTTATCACGACAAAATTATTTCCGTAAATATAAAAAGTCAAGTGTTTCCTCTGACATATTACTGTATTCAGTACTTTGCAAAAAAAACATTTCTTCATTGTTTTGAAAGTTGGTCATCTTCACACAAATATTGCGCGGGAAATCTGATGTGATCAGACAAAGCGAAAGTTGATGCATTGAATCCATAAGGATAAGAAATATTCAAGTAAATAAACAAAAGCTCGATTAATTTAATCACAACATATAATTTATCACGTTACTTTGAATCGCTATTGCCGGAATTGCATCTTTAAACGACAAGTTACATTACCAATGCAATGGACTTGGGGACATTTTCCGTGTGTACTAACCTCGCAAGATTCATGCCCATGGACAGGTTTCTATCACATCGGTAAGTTTCGAAGCCATCTGAACGAAGGTTGAGAGAAACAAGGCTGACATGCGAACTGTCCATAGCCTGCAATGCTATTCCAGTGCTGTTGCAGTCCCATATTGCTTCCGTAAGTAAGTCTTTAATGGCGTCTAAAATTTTCTTCCAAAGAGAGCCTTGAGCAAGTCTTGCCTCAAACATTTTCCAAAACAATTAAGCACTTACAATTTAAAAATATATTAACACAATATTTAGTTGTGCAATATTGAAGTTATCTGTCGGTGTTAAAAGCGATGACACGGATTAGACTTTCAACCTTTCCCTCTCCGTGCCCTGCTTCTTTTCTGTGCCGTGAAATAAACTAACTGGCGCCAAACTGATAATGGCGGGAAATTGCTCGTTCAGCATAATTGGAAGCCATGATCACATGACAACGTTTGGGATTATAGCGAGACTTGGTGTTAGTCACCAGAATGTTTTACAGGAAAGCGATTTCAACATAGATGTAAACAAAAATTGACAGGTCAAGTTGAAGGTATTTTGTAGTTCATTTTAAGAACTTAATGATACACCAATGCATATTATTGTAGAATGTAACTTATATCAGGGAGAGAAGATAGTAGGAAAGTTGCGTTATTAGAATCGCTATGATCAGCATGATCACTTTGCCGAAGGTCCGGGGAGAGGGTGGAAAACCAACATTTCCCCCTGGCCCCTGGTAATTTTACTGTACTTTATGTATGTTGGGAACTGTCCCGGTGTATATAAAGTAATTCATATCAGGGAGAGAAGATAGTAGGAAAGTTGCATTATTAGAATCGTTATTATCAGCATGATTATTGATAACTTTGTCGAAGGTCCGGAGAGAGGGTGGAAAAGCAATAATTCCCCCCTGGCCCCTGATAATTTTACTGTAGTTGTATAGAGAGTAATACGAGGCATGTTAGTGTTTAAATAACCACTTAGTAAAAATGCCCCCAATATAATGGTTTATATAATTGAAGCACAGGGTTTTGTTACAAATGTGTACCAACACATGGGTCACAGCACACCAGTCACCTAACTTGTATGTTTTTGTGTGCTGTGACACTTAGTAACATTATTGTAATATACACAGAGACATATTATTCTACAAACTGACTTTATATGTCTCTGGTAAACATATATGTAACAGCTAGGAAAAGGATATGCAATGGCCAGACCGTGGTTCGAACCTGGGAGTCCCTCCAAACTTTAGATGGACGCTCTACCAATTGAGCTATCTGGTCGTTGATGATTGACCCAGTTCAGTTCTGCTACACATACTTTCCAACGTAACTCTCCCTATTTAGGGGATGACTTTCAATTATGGACTTCTTCTTTTTTATCTAATTTCAATCTAATTATTTCATCTGAAAGAACAACTCAAAATATGTCATATGAAGGGTTATTTTGTCTCTATGGGATATTATATACACACCTATTCAGGTTTTAATTTTGTGCATGCAGACATTTTGAAAAGTTGGCAAGTATGAGTATAGCAGATGTGTGTTAAGACTTTTTGAAATGCTCTTGATGTCGAAGAATAGACCCCATACAGAGAAGTCCACCTCACTTTCTCGCAACAACATTTTCTTATCTGGTGGATGTATTGATACATTCACATTACATCATACAGGAACTCTCTCCCAATATTTAGCTCACCTGGCACAAAGTGCCAAGTGAGCTTATGCCGTGGTGCGGCATCCG
>NW_018405052.1:189658-209828 GCF_002113885.1 Mizuhopecten yessoensis
TGAATAACCATGGGTCCCAGGATGTTTATACTTTGCAAGTTGCATCCTGAGATGAAAGGCTATACAATGTGTTCAACATAATGACTTTGTTCGACTTTCAATCACAGGGGTGAAATGGTTTAACAACAATTAACAGGGTCTTTTGAACGAATTTTAATCATAAATACTGATATTTTGCCTGTAGCTTTATTTTAGATCACTTTTAAGGTTACAAGTGTGAGTTTTATACCAGGTGAGCGATGCAGGCCCATTGGGCCTCTTGTTTTAAATTCTTATCCTTTGATGACATGACAAGTATTGTATTTCATTTAGTTTACATGCTGATTTCCACATCACATCTAAACAATAAAATAAAGCTACCAGTACCTATGATATAACTCAGGTGACCGCTAAGGCCCTTGGGCCTCTTGTTTAAATGACTGGCAGTATGCTATCACTTTCTTAATCCACAGGGATTTTGTCCTCATTAAACAATGCCATTACATGTATATATGTCCAGTTTTGGTGCTGGTGACCATTTATGAATAACATCTGAGCGCAATCGATAAGTGTCAGCTGTCATGATATTGTTTGGTATCCCTTTCATTTATCATTGTGGAAAGCTTAAAATAAAATGGGTGTGATTTATGATATCCAGTTAATTGCATCAGTGGTAATAAAAACTGATATTTTTCTTTTTCAGGCCTGAACTATGCCTTAATGAGCTAGTTATAAAGAAAAATAAGATCACAATCATGAAGCCAGAAGCTCTGAGATGGTGGGTGAAGGCGATTGGAAGACCACTTTCTCAGTCTCTTTCATCAAAAGCAGGGCCTTCGTGCAGATCTTTTTCCAGTAAACAATGGCAACAAACGGTTTATATGCAAAATAAAATGATACTAGGGCGTTGTGGCAGAAACTTTGCCATCAGAAAGATGTTGCATTCTAGAGGTATAGCAATTACATGTTCAAAGTGTATACAAGATGGTCCATATGCTTACAATAAATTTGGACAAGGCCCTGACAAAGAAAACATAGGAAACAAAAAAAACTTTGGAAAGGCTTGCCTTGGACTGCTGGTTGGAATTGCTTCATTCATCCTGATATCCAATCCGTAAGTAATTAATGTACATTTAAACTAGCCTTTTTATACCAGCATACAGTATACCAGGACATTTTCACTGCCGTTGACTTTTCACCTATTTCACTCTGCCCAAGTTTCCTCTGGCCCTGACACCAGACTTAGACATTTTGACTGGTGTGGGGCCAGAGCACAGTTGTTCATTTACAACTGTCATCTATGTGTGTGAGTATATGTACATTTTTGGATGGCAGAAAAATGCAAATTTGTGTATAAAAATTTGGGTCCAAGCTCCACTAGTATTTTAAAATGAACACCTACAACTGCATTTTTAGCTTGCATGTCCCGAAGGGCCAAGTGAGCTTATGGCATACCGCAGCATCCGTCGTTCGTTGTCTGTTGTCCGTCAACTTTTTACATCTTAATCTTCTTCAAAACTACTTGGCCAATTTTAACCAAACTTAATATGGAACATCACTAGGACATGGGGATATGAATTTTTGAAATTTATGGGGCTACGCTCCCAGGGGCCCGAGGGGTGGGGCCAAATAGGTAAAAAAAAATGGAGTCATCTTTAAAAACCTTCTTCTCTACTCGGCATAGTAATGGCATATTTAATTAAAATCATCAACTAGCCCTCTTTTGAATTTATGGCCCTGGGGTCAAGTGGTAGAGTGGGGTCAATATTGTATGTAATGGATCGTTGTATCTTTGAAACAGCCGAATACCCCACCCCATAACCATATATAGTATTGCTGGGCATCAAGAGATAAACACAATCATGATGTAAAAATAGGCCCTGGGGTTTTTCCCCACCCCTAGGGACTTAGTTTCTGGGTTATATCTTTGAAACTGTTGTGATCCACACCCCATAATCAGATATAGCATTGCTGGGCATCAAGAGATAACACAATCATAATGTAAAAATAGGCTCTGGGGTCTTTCCTCATCCATAGGGATTTAGTTTCTGGGTTATATCTTTGAAACAGTTGAGATCCTCACCCTATAACCATATCTACAATTGCTTGAGTATAAGAAAACAAATAAACATATGCTTCCAGGATGGCCCTGGGGTCTACCCCACCCTTGGAGACTTTACCCCTGGGTCATAACTTTGAAATGAAAAAAGATGCCCACCCCAAAACTTTATATACAAATGCTGTGCATGAGGAGATGAATGCAGTCATGATATTAGAATTGATCCTGGGGTCTGCTCAACCATAGGAACCTAGTTTCTGAGTCACAGCTTGGAAACAGTTGAGATCCTGACCACATAACCATACATAAAATTGCTGGGCATAAAAAATCTAATACAGACATGCTACAAGGATTGGCCTAGGGGTCTGGCCCATTCTCTTGGATCTTATTTGGAGAATATTTTGCCATAATTGCTTAGATATCCAGGTGAGCTATACAGGCCCTCTGGGCCTCTTGTTTTATGTTGTTAACTCTTGGCACAGTTGAGTGTTTAACATTACAGTTAGATCGCCTACCCAACTTTATAGAGAGTTAAGGCCCTTTGTACACTGCATCAGTTTTTAGGAGCATGTTTCACAAAATGTTCTATGCAGCCTAAAATTGCCATAGTTATGACATTTTGTTTATATTCATCACCTTAATTTGATTTAAGGTTCCATGGTTTGTATGCAAAATTTTTGTGATTGACATTTTACTGCTAAGTATACTGATGTCTGCTGTATAAATATTTATCATTTCACCAATAAATCCCAGTTCTGATGCATAACAAGATGAATGACTGATTTTTATATTTTTTTTAAACAATCATGCTTATCATATATAACAGTGATGGACACATGTCCTGTTGTACCATTCTGTTGAGTGAGACTTAAATTTAAAACTGAAATTAATGTACCGGTAATGTATGTTCATTAAGACGATCCAATTACCATACAGGTCAGGAAATGTCAAAAATGTTGAGATAAAAATACAGGGTATTTTGACTGATTTGTTATGTATACTTTTTTGTAACTCTTAATTGATTGGTTTATTGATATTTTAGGAACTATTTTCCATCAGGAAGTGACTGTGTACTACTGGCCACAGTTAATTGATATATAAAACCCAACAATTAAAGTAAAAAAACATATTTTTATTTACTCATCATACTGAAGTTGAAACTTAAATGATCTGGTGTACCTGTATTTAGGATGTCATACTTGAAGACCACAGTTCATGCGTCTACTGGAGAGGTAGAAAAACAGGACTCCGGAGAGTTGCTTGAAGCAAAGGAGGAGGGAGATGAGGAAGAGGGTGCACAGACAGAAAAGAAAAAGAAGAAGAAAATTGGTTTCAGGGACCGCAGGGTAACCATCCTATATGGAGATTTGAATGATTTCACAGTAACTTGTTTAAGACATAGTCACTAATACTGATAACTTGATATACATGTACTTATAGAAAGCTGAAGGGTATGTAAGACTAGATATATAGCATCTCATGTGTAGTTATCTGTTTATCAAGTTGGTATCACCTCATACAATGTGTTACATTTTGCCCTTCTGAAATTAGGGAGATAGAACATGGTCTAGTAACATTGAATATTGTGCTGGAGTGTTCAGTGCAATGTATTAAAACATTATCTCATCAAACCAACAGAAAACATTCAGACATCTATATCTATATACTAGATGTATATTGAGCAACAGATTTCAGAATTTCTATACTCAATGACTGTAATAATTGGTGTAAGGGGAGATAAGTCTCTGAGAAAGTCTCTGCAGCAATATACTTAATGTCATGAAAGTATTGAAACATGAATATAATACTAAACCCCTATTGTGTAAAGTAACTATTCAATACCATCTACTACTACTAGTTAGTATCCTTGCAAAGTTTGTTGAAGTGACTTGCTCATTCTAACATCTGTGATAAAAATAATGTTCAATGTTGCTTTGCAGATAATAGAATATGAAAATCGTATCAGAGCTTACTCCACCCCAGATAAAATATTTCGCTACTTTGCAACATTGAAAGTGCACCAGGAACAAGGTGACTGGGAGGTGTATATGACTCCTGAGGACTTTGTTCGCTCCATCACACCAGGAATGAAGCAGCCAGAGGGTACGGCTAAGTACACTTTCATAACAACAAAATTCTTAGCAACTCGGAACAAAAATATTTCAGAAGTTTTAATTGTACATGGATTGCAGCTGCCTTCTAGTTTTGTGATCGAGGGAATTTTATTTTAGCTCAGTCGGTAGAGCAGAAGGACAAAAGCTGGGGTTACTGGTTCAATCCTTAGTGGCAGTATATATCAAATATTGTATATTTATTTTTTAGCTCACCTGGCACAAAGTGCCAAGTGAGCTTATGCTGTGGCGTGGCGTCCGTCTGTCCTCCATCCGTCCTGCGTCAATATTTTACTTTTAAACGACTTCTTCTTAATAACCGAAAGGCCTAGGGTGTCAATATTTGGCCAGAAGCAAACTTGGATAAAGGGCTACAAAGTTTGTTAAAATTAATGACCTTCACCCATTTTCAAGGTCACAGGGGTCAAATATGTTAAAAACTTTAAACATCTTCTTCTGAATAACCAAAATGCCCAGGGTGATGATATTTAGCCAGTAGCATGCTTGGGTGAAGGGCTACCAAATTTGTTCAAATGAATGACCTTCACCCATATTCAAGGTCACAGGGGTCAAATATGTTAAAAACTTTAAACAACTTCTTATGAATAACCAAAATGCCCAGGGTGATGATATTTAGCCAGTAGCATGCTTGGGTGAAGGGCTACCAAGTTTGTTCAAATGAATGACCTTCACCCATATTCAAGGTCACAGGGGTCAAATATGTTAAAAACTTTAAACAACTTCTTCTGAATAACCAAAATTGACAGAGTGATGATATTTGGCCAATAGCATGCTGAGATGAAAGGCTACAAAGTTTGTTCAAATGAATGACCTTCACCCATATTCAAGGTCACAGGGGTCAAATATGTTAAAAACGTTAAATAACTTCTTCTGAATAACCAAAATGCCCAGGGTGATGATATTAAGTCAGTAGCATACTAGGATCAAGGGCTACCAAGTTTGTTTAAATGTTTGACCTTTGTTTAAATGTTTGACCTTGAATCATATTCAAGGTCACAAGGAGCAAATATGTTCGAAATATTTAAACAACTTGATCTGAATAAGCAAAAGGCTCAGAATGTTGATATTTAGTCAGTAGCATGCTGGGATCAAGGACTACTATGTTTGTTAAAGTGAATGACTTTGACTGATATTCAAAGTCACAGGAGTCAAATTTGTTTAAAATCTTTAAACAACCTCTTCTGAATAACTATGGGTCCCAGGATGTTGATACTTTGCAAATTGCATCCTGAGATTATACAGATTTTAAAACATGAAGGGTTATATATCAAAACAACCTGGAAAGTGCTAAAATATTATTTTTTCATGAAAAATAGTTTCATTACTATAAATATACCAAAATATGAATTTAACTCCTTTTGAACAAAAGAGTAAAACACAGATAGCAATAAACACTAGAAAAAGTGAAAGCATGACTGCTGATGCCTTTTAAGATAGCTGAAGTAACCCTAGGATTGAAGTGTAATAAGATTGCACCATCTTCATAGTTATGATATATCATTTTCACATGTATTACAAGAAGCACATACCTAATATACTTTGTGAGACATGGGGAAACATTTGGGTTAACATTACTGTCTTTTAATGTAATGTTTAACAAATATGATTTCTACATTAAAAGGGGCTTGACTATTTCTGCCGAATCTGTGTATTAACTGGTTGTATTCATTCGTTGATTGTTAAGATAAGAAGCTATGAGTTTTTTTAAATGAAATACGGTATGTGGCATCTCTGTACTGAATCCCAATGCCCAGTCACAGTATTGAATGATAGCTTACATATGTAGGTAACATGATAACAATTTATATCTGACATGTTGTGTATTTCTCTTAGCTTACATATGCAGGTTACATGATAACAATTTATATCGGACATGTTGTGTATTTCTCTTGTCAGGTTTGGGGTTGGACCAGTTCATGAAGTTTGATCCTCAGGTATGTAACTGTAACCCAGAGTCGGTGCAGGTCTGGTGGTTAGATCCAGCTTCTATAGGTTGTTATGGCTGTAAGCACTGATGTCAACAACTCACACTGCCAATCATCTATCACTTTTATATGTATTAGGATACAATTTAGACCAATCAAGACTGAAAATTTCCAGCAAATAAAAATACTGAAACTATTTCTTTGTTTAAATTTGCAGAAGTTAGATCATTTTAATCTGAAAGCCAGAAAAATTATTTCATTTTTGTTTTTTTTATCAAGAAAAAAATAGTGCTTAAACCATGAAGCCAATGTTTTGTAGCGGCTGGGTGCTATGTGTATGGCAGTGTGAGATGCGATATCTATACATTGGTATATAGTGTACTACTAAACAATCTAATCCTGGTAGTTGGCATATTTAACACTTTACATGCAATATCTAGCTACATTGTAGAACTAAGGCTAACAGAATACGGTAATAACTTGATGCAATAGCATAGTGTTTCAAGGGGAAGTTCACCGATACGGGGATAACTTTCTGATAAAGTTGAAAGGGTGTGTCTAGAGTCATAACACATAAGACAAATTGTTTTTCAGAGAAGAAATTATTTTTTTATCAATCAAGACTTTTTTTAGAATGAAAGAACATGTCAACCTCCTAGATTTTCATCAAATAAACCAAATTCCAAATTTTAAAGCTGAAAATAAAAAATAAAAATATCTGACAAGAAAGCTTAAAACGTCTGATTTGAACTTTACCCCAGACCCAGAATGTAATCAAGATTAGAGTTTCTGTCAGTGTGAGAGGCCTTACACGTCATAATTTATGGGTAATTAGAATCTAGCATTCACTATAACACCCTGGGTGGTCAGCGATACATTACGGGAACATGTCACTTCATACTATTTTGCAGTCATCAGGATATTTAAGATAACATGACTTCATTTTTAATGTTATGTATGGTCAGTTGAGGTAAGAAATGATAGTCCGACTCAACTGTCAATAAAATCTTATCTATATGGAAAATCGGCCACTGAGTCAGAGGACAGGAGTGAGGCTTGCTCATTATGTGATCAGCAATCACACTAATACACAACATCCAAGTATTCTGAGCCATAAATGTTGACACATGCATGAGGGATTTGTAAACCATTTTTACAGTTGCACAGCTGAGGTGAAGTGGTCCTTCCAAGGTATTCCGGGGAAAAATCATTATGCAAAGAATATATCTGTAAAATAACATTTTCATTAGACAGACCATTTCTGTATGCATGAGTGGAATGTTTAAGCGGGCAAGGGGTGTCTGTGTTCATGAGAGGGGTTTTGGTCATTAAAACATACAGTTTCTGTATTGATAAGGAAGGTGGTAGTTAGGCAGACATACTGTTTCTGTATACAATAGGAGGATGGCACTTCGTAAACGATACAGACTGATGCTAGAAATCAATGATCAAGTCCATTTTTTTTTAGAGGAGGTTGATATCCCTTGAGTTTTAATTCTAGTAAGATATTTAGGTGTGTACTTAAATATCTATAAACAATGTAGTTATGTTAGGGCTGCCTTTTCACCTGCTTCCCAAATGCAAACTAACTCTAAAGTTTGGATGTTAGAATTATAGTGTATATCTGTAGAAAATTGTAGTGTGAAGTGGTGGAGGGGTGTAGTAGAACTGAGCAGTAGTCCAGCTGCAGGCTATAGCCATGTGTGTACATATTTATACTAGACTTTGATGTTTACTCTCTATCTGTCAACACTGCCTGTAGAAGGACGATGTGCACAGCTTGGTAAGTGGTGATTGGTGACTGTAGCCTACTTACAACTACTAATTATATTGGTTCTTCAAACCTACAATATATTTATACTAACTTATTGCTTTGGTCTTCATTTAAATTTGTTTGCATTTTTTTTATTACAAAGAATTACTTTTTTTACATTTTATGAAGTGTTAATGATGATCCAGTAAATGCTATTCTTAATGTATTAATATATATGTATACATATTATATTGTTACATATTTTCTTCTTTGGACCCTTAGCATATCCAGCTGTAGATAGGAAGCAGTGCCAAGCTTTCAGTTCTTAGATTAGGTTTGCTTATTATTTATATATTTTATAAAATCAATTAAAGACTGCAAATTACACCATTAGATTTTTGCATCACTTTTATGAAAAGTTTGCTGTGACAATCTGTTTCAGGGTAAACTGTTTAATAAGAACTTGGAAAGATTGGGTTACCGGGTAATACAATTTTAAACTAGCAAGAACATTACTAAATCTTTGTTTCCCAAACATACCTCCTTTATTTATATAATACATGTATTTACATAACATCTTTGTGTGTTTTGACTTCCTTTAAACTGATTGTATGTATCAACTGTTTATTTTGTTTGTAGACTCCTGTCATGTTTTTCCACCCTCCAAAATGATAAAATGGAAATGCATTTATACTAGGGATGTAGAAGGCCACTCTCCGTTATAATTGTAAACCAAGATGGCTCTTTCTCCAGATATGCATGCACAGATTAATGACAATGCTAAATATTATCCCATGTAACCATACAGAAGAAATCATCATGAGTGTACCAAATATCAGATGGAAATGTATCACATACCATGGTCTGCCTTTACTAAACGTTTACTGTTTGAACCCTCCAAAACGAAAGTTGTGTGCATAATATAAAAGTAAATGGTTTGTTTATTTGTCAGTGTACACGTCCCTTAATACCTTGTCTGTAATATTCCTATTTTTTCCCAGAGCTGAACATTTCCTGACTTAAAAAATACGTTTATCACAACAAGATAATGATGCTTCGTACCAAAAAAGTCAACATCAGATATAAAGGTCTATGTCAAGGTCATAGCGAGGTGCCGAATGTTGAATAATTGCTATGTTTGTCCAAAGCATAATAACTTGTCACCTTTCTCACGAGATTCATTGAGATATGTTTTAGCATTGGACACTGTGACAGTGTTATGGAATACTCTAAGAATTGTACATGAATGGTCAAGGTCATGACAAGGGGCTAGGTGGGAGGTATAGCTATCTCACTTTGCTTTTATTTCAATTGTCAAAAGTCAATGAATCAATCTTGGAAGACATGTTGAAACTATATTATCGCATATTTGTATACATCTTGCTCCCCCTCAACAATACAAAAAGACAAAACAAGAAAAAGATCTTAAGTTTCTGTTATAACATAACAATTTCCTTGTAAAAGCCCAGAGAGTCTGAACTCTTGTTGCAAAGGACTAGTAAGTTACTGTTGTTGTGTAGGACAATGCATTATTGATCCTAAAAACAGTTTGTATAGTTAAGTCGTAGTAAGACGAGCAGGTCTGTGTTGAGCTTCTATATAAAATGTATTTGAATAAGATGATACATGGACTCACTTGTTGTTCTGTTTTGTTGATTTGTCTAGGGGTCAAAGGTGAGTTGTTAACTGTGTTGGTGATCCTATACTAAAGTCAGAACTGAGTGGTAACATGGCTAACCTAGGTGTTGCAGTCTATTGTCAATCTCACTCTTTGGTTTTTTTACTGGTGAACTTTTTTTAAATTTCTTACAGCATTTATCTCATCAAATTGTTTACAAGTGCAATTTCCATTATTTTATTCAAAATTACTTTCATCATGTATTTTTCTCTTACATGTAAAATAAGAAATATTATATCTCTAAAGAGTATGAGATAATGTTTGGTTTTACATGGACTTCAGATGTCATTGGTTTATATAGTTGACATGGTTTTCAGCACACAAAATGGATTTTTTACCAGAATGATCCTTCATTGCAAGTCTTAATATTAATTTGTCATCCTCCTGTCAAATCCCTTGACATATAACATCTTTAATTTTGAGTATAAAACAATTGAAGAGTAGTTAAAGAGTTAACATCTTTTCTTAATTCTTTTTCCATCATTAAAAGTTAGCTAATCTAGAGCAACAGAACCTGTTGTGACAGACATATTTGTTCTTAAAACACAAAATTACAGGTAGTCATATTAGAGATAGAAAGAATAAAAACAATGTGAGCCCTTTGACACATACCAGCAGTACTTGAACTTAGCACACAATGCAGGGGCCCATCAGGAACACTATCCGAGACCCACCATGACTGTCACATCCTTTACACACCTGACCGTCTCCCACCGGCCTACCTTCTTTAATTTCCTTACTCTGGTTTGACCAACTTTACTTATGTTGCTACATCCCAAAATGACAACATGTAATGTAGATGGGATTGGGATGGGGGGGGAGGGGGGGGTACATTTTTGTTATTCTATACTGTTGTAATGCTTTTAGACTGCACTGTTAGTCACAAATCTTTATATCCTGGAATGACAGATTTTTTACTGAAGCGACAGGTTAATTACAGTATTAAGAATAGATTTTCTTCCAAGAACGACTATTTGGTTCACCCTGTCTTTTATTTTTAAATAAGCAACAGTTAACCAAAATGAAGTGGCTGATTATCAGAAATGTACCAATACCTGCTTTTTATACCTGCCAATGGTTATTTATGTTTCAAAGTATCTGTCATTCCTTAGTTTTTTCTTTCCTTGTTGCATGCCTGCACATTTTTTAAACATGTTTATTAGAAACTTGTAGCGTCATTTCAAAATGGTTGACAAGTAGTTGAGTGGCAAAGTGGTTAGCACTCTCACCCTTCCTAGATCTGATGTGAAAAGGTATGGGACCATGCATGGATTATCTCCAATTTTCCAGTTTCCTCCAATATATAAAACAGCTGCATGCTTTTATCTGGGCAAACAAAATTCTTTCATCATTGTTGTAAAATAAATTAAGTTAAATTATTTTTTTTGTTCCTCTAGCAAATTCATATTCTGTCAATATATGTCATTTAAAAACAATCCCAAATAACATTCATGTGAAATCTAACTTATGTACAGTTATTGGAAGATATCGATCATCATCCATCTCGGTCCATCATCATTGATTTTCGGTATTTAAATCTATAGTAAAAAAAAAAATGTCCATCATTTATGATACATGTATTATAAATATTAAGGAATTTAGAAATGTAAATATATTGTTAGTTTGTTAATGATATTTTGCTTCTTTTGTCTCTCATACTGTTTAAAATTCAATTTATTTTGTAACTTAGAGTTTTAAGCCATTGCTGAAGCATTGCAGTACTTTTTCCATTGACGTGTGGTGATACAGAGTTTTGTCCCTTTTTTATTTGCTGTGGACCCTCCTAAATTTGGCTACCTGTTACTCCCCACAGTTACCCTTTATGAATTCCCAATCTGCCATTGATCACACCCCCTCAGATGCATTACATCTAACTTTCCTCATTAGAATCACTTTCATACTCCCTGTCCTAAACCTGCCCACCACACTTTGATGTTTTATCTATCACCTTCAAACACTACATCTGGGCAACAGACTTAACAATACCATTATTTCTGACTTTCCCCAAACACTAACACTTTAGGTTACAATATTACAGTCCAGACACTTGTCTGTATTAGCTGCCCAAAGACAACACAACAATCCTTCCCTGGACACAGCTCACTCAGGACTATCTAATATTATCATAAACCACTACAATCCTCCCTTCACCACATGACCTTAGCTGGTAATAGGATGTAAAACCAAGAACAAACCAAACCAATCCTCCCTCTAACACTTGTTTTTAGACTTTTTGACACTTACCACTTCTATCTTCCCTTTGTCACTTGGCTCTGTAGACTATTTGACACTTGCCACTTCTCTCCTCACTTGGACACTTAAATTTGAAGACTATCTGACACTTACCACTATATCCTCCTTAAACACTTGGCACTGTAGACTATTTGACACTTACCACTTGTATCTTCCATTTGACACTTGGCTTTATAGACTTTTTGACACTTACCACTTCTAAACCCCTTTTGACACCTGGCTTTGTAGACTATTTGACACTTACCACTTCTAAACCCCCTTTTGACAATTGGCTTTGTAGACTATTTGACACTTACCACTGCTAACTTCCATTTGACACTTGGCTTTGTAGACTATTTGGCACTAGCCGGTACTTTCTTCATTGGACACTCTGCTTTGTAGACTATTTGACACCAGCCAGTACATTCTTCATTGGACACTTGGCTTTGTAGACTATTTGGCACTAGCCGGTACTTTCTTCATTGGACACTCTGCTTTGTAGACTATTTGACACTATCCAGCACATCATTCATTGGACACTTGGCTTTGTAGACTATTTGGCAGTAGCTAGTACATCCTTCATTGGACACTTGGCTTTGTAGACTATTTGACACTAGCCAGTACATCCTTCATTGGACCCTCTGCTTTGTAGACTATTTGACACTAGCCAGTACATCCTTTCATTGGACACTTGGCTTTGTAGACTATTTGACCCTATCCAGTACATCCTTCATTGGACACTTGGCTTTGTAGACTATTTGGCAGTAGCTAGTACATCCTTCATTGGACACTTGGCTTTGTAGACTATTTGGCACTAGCCGGTACTTTCTTCATTGGACACTCTGCTTTGTAGACTATTTGACACTAGCCAGTACATTCTTCATTGGACGCTCTGCTTTGTAGACTATTTGACACTAGTCAGTACATCTTTCATTGGACACTTGGCTTTGTAAACTATTTGACACTAGCCAGTACATCCTTCATTGGACACTTGGCTTTGTAGACTATTTGACACTAGCCAGTACATATTCTTCATTTCACACTTGGCTTTGTAGACTATTTGGCACTATCCAATACATCATTCATTGGACACTTGACTTTGTAGACTATTTGGCACTAGCCAGTACATTCTTCATTTGACACTTGGCTTTGTAGGCTATTTGGCACTAGCCAGTACATTCTTCATTTGACACTTGGCTTTGTAGACTATTTGACACTAGCCAGTACATTCTTCATTTCACACTTGGCTTTGTAGACTATTTGGCACTATCCAATACATCCTTCATTGGACACTTGACTTTGTAGACTATTTGACACTAGCCAGTACATTCTTCATGGGATACTCTGCTTTGTAGACTATTTGACACTAGCCAGTACATCCTTCATTGGACACTTGGCTTTGTAGACTATTTGACCCTAGCCAGTACATTCTTCATTGGACCCTCTGCTTTGTAGACTATTTGACACTAGCCAGTACATCATTCATTGGACACTCTGCTTTGTAGACTATTTGACACTAGCCAGGACATCCTTCATTGGACATTCTGCTTTGTAGACTATTTGACACTAGCCAGCACATCCTTCATTGGCCACTTGGCTTTGTAGACTATTTGACACCAGCCAGGACATCCTTCATTGGACATTCTGCTTTGTAGACTATTTGCCACTAGCCAGCACATCCTTCATTGGATACTTGGCTTTGTAGACTATTTGACACTATCCAGCACATTCTTCATTGGATACTTGTCTTTGTAGACTATTTGACACTATCCAGCACATCATTCATTGGACACTTGGCTTTGTAGACTATTTGGCTCTAGCCAGTACATTCTTCATTGGACACATGACTTTGTAGACTATTTGGCACTAGCCAGTACATCCTTCATTGGACACTCTGCTTTGTAGATTATTTGACACTAGCCAGTACATCATTCTTTGGACACTTGGCTTGGTAGACTATTTGACACTAGCCAGTACATGCTTTTTTGGACACTCTGCTTTGTAGACTATTTGCCACTAGCCAGTACATTCTTTTTTGGACCCTCTGCTTTGTAGACTATTTGACACCAGCCAGTACATTCTTCATTGGACACTTGGCTATGTAGACTATTTGACACTAGCCAGTACAACCTTCATTGAACACTTGGCTTTGTAGACTATTTGACACTAGCAAGCACATCCTTCATTGGACACTTGGCTTTGTAGCCTATTTGAAACTAGCCAGTACATCATTCATTGGACACTCTGCTTTGTAGATTATTTGACACTAGCCAGTACATTCTTCATGGGATACTCTGCTTTGTAGACTATTTGACACTAGCGAGTACATTCTTCATTGGACACTTGGCTTTGTAGACTGTCTGATGCTTATTATTTCTTACATCCCTTCCCTCTCTAGATGACCAATACACAACCTCTGCTACCCTCCCTAGGAAACACTATTTGACACTAGCCAGTACATTCTTTGTAGACTATTTGGCACTAGCCAGTACATTCTTCATTGGACGCTCTGCTTTGTAGACTATTTGACACCAGCCAGTACATTCTTCATTGGACACTTGGCTTTGTAGCCTATTTGAAACTAGCCAGTACATCATTCATTGGACACTCTACTTTGTAGACTATTTGACACTAGCCAGTACATCATTAATTGGACACTTGGCTTTGTAGACTATTTGACTCTAGCCAGTACATCATTCATTGGACACTTGGCTTTGTAGACTATCTGATGGTTATTATTTCTTACATCCCTTCCCTCTCTAGATGACCAATACACAACCTCTGCTACCCTCCCTAGGAAACACTATTTGACACTAGCCAGTACATTCTTCATGGGATACTCTGCTTTGTAGACTATTTGACACTAGCCAGCGCATCCTTCATTGGACACTTAGACTATTTGACACTAGCCAGTACATCCTTCATTGAACACTTGGCTTTGTAGACTATTTGACTCTAGCCAGGACATCCTTCATTGGACATTCTGCTTTGTAGACTATTTGACACTAGCCAGTACATCCTTCATTGGACACTTGGCTTTGTAGACTATCTGATGCTTATTATTTCTTACATCCCTTCCCTCTCTAGATGACCAATACACAAACCTCTGCTACCCTCCCTAGGAAACTGACCTCGGTAGACTAACCCCAGATGGTGAGTCCCGCTGCGCTGAACACAATCCTCCCTTGGGTATTTGGCTCTATATATAACCAAATACCCATTGATACCCTTGACATCATATCTCTATTCTTTCCCCATCAGATACAGTCTGTCAATAGTACGTTCACTTTTACACTGTCCCAAGTACTAATTCTTGACAATACACTCTTACTGAAGTCCAATAAACATACCTGGTAGACTCAAATTAAAATACAACCTATTACTACTATCCCTGACAATATACACTACTACTGTAGTGAAATAAACACAGACTCCAATAGTACCATTAAATTATAACCCTATTACTTCTCATGACAAGACATTCCTACTGTAATCCTATAGACACAGACCTCCAAGTAGTTATATAACAGATACCTTGAAATCGTACCATTAAATGAGAACCCTATTACTCCTCCTGATATGAAACTCCCACTGTGGTCCTATAGACAGAGACCTCAAAAATACCAATTAATTACAACCCTTTCACTACCCATGACACTACACTTCATCTGTAGTCCTTATAAACACAGACCTTGAAATAGTACTATTAAATTATAATTTAATACTACATGTACCGATGACATATCCCTTTTCCTATCCATTGTTAGGCTTAAATATCATCCACTAATCATGCCAGTATTTCGGCATTACCCATTACAGTACCTCTTGGCGTTATACACAAGAAGCAGAATTACTGGAATGCAATTATCCAAACTTTCAATTGTTTGACTCTTGGTCTTGTCCAAAAACAAATGACTTGCTTGAAGGTTTGTGACTGGTTATCCAAACTACCATTTATCAGAACATCAATATCAATATGTCACGTTTCTGGTTTGGATGATTGTTTGTTATTGATGCCTTTGCCCTTCGGAAACCTTCCCTGACAAAACATGTTACACAGAGGTCTTTTAACTGTTTGATGTTTGTTCATTTTGTCCACTGTGTGAACGAGCCGTTCACAGTTGTCCATAAAATGGTGAAAGCCATGTTTATACTGATCTTTCAATGTTTGTGCGTTGCCATAATACAAGTTAAAACCCTTTGTGATCAACATTTCCTTCACTTAAAATTCTAACCTGCAGTGTTCACATCAAGTTTGACAGAGTTAGTGTTATTGTTGTAATTCGACTAATTTATTTATGAGAGAAATGAATGCAAAGAAATTGTCTGTGGTCTGTGGTCCTATTTCATTAATGATTCAATTTTGCTGAAAGTTTATTTTATCAGACTTGTGTAATTAAAACATAAGACTTACTTTTTCAACTGTTGAAATCATATGATATACCATCACTATATCAGGACCGATATTGAACATTACAAATGCTTCCTAGAAACTCAAAGATTACTCGATTGTCTGGTTCAGGTTCACATGTTTGTTTGAACCCCTTATTCATACCTGTTTGATGTATCCAGCACAACAAAGCTGAGTGGAAGATGGGAGAAGATAGCATCTTCTACCAGCTGGGCGAGAGTGGCCTCATCTCCTTCTCCGACTACATCTTCCTCCTCACTGTGCTCTCCAGTGAGTACTGTATTACTTCTGCTTATGGATTTCCATGATAGATCAGTAAAAAGGATGTTGAAGGAAAAAAGATATTGGGTGCCTTTATATAGAGATAGACGCTTATTATAAGGTTAATTGTCAATCAAATTAAAATTATATCTTCACATCTCTACCGTTTACCGATATGTCGCATGACAAGGTTCAAACATCAGTTTTCTTTTTAAAGGAAATAGCTTCATTATGAATGTATTCTTTGCTGATGTAGAGTGCCTTAGATATGTTAGTATTCTCTTGATCATTCCAGCACCACCAAGGAATTTCCAAATTGCTTTCCGCATGTTCGATCTTGATGGAGACGGCAATGTGGATGTTGAAGAATTTCGCAAGGTTAATATAATTTGCGTATATCCTTGTCAAGAAGCTACTTGCAAGATTCCTTTCTTTCACAGATTGATCATCATGATAGTAAAGGTTCTAACACTGGGTGTCAGTTTATCATTATCTTTAATACCTCCAATTGGGATTAAACCAAGCACCTTTGGCTTATAGTCTGACACTCTACCTATGGAGCTTACTAGTAACAGGAATTCTACAAAACTGAGTATCAAGAAAACAGCAAATATTTTACCATGGTGAATCGTATATGCAATTATAAGACAACGTCAACTGTAAAGCTACATCAGATTTGATAACTTCTCCATCTGATATCACTTCTCACCACAATACCATGGGTATGTGTAAATCACATATATGACTTTGTGTATGTCATTATGTATATCCAGGTTCATCAGATAATCCGCAACCAGACTAGCATAGGCATGCGCCACCGTGACCATGCTGTCACTGGAAATGTTATGAAGGGTGTGAGTTCAGCGTTGGTCACCTACTTTTTTGGACAAGAGGGAAAGAAGAAGCTGACTGTACCAGTGTTCCTTACCTTCCAGCAACAGGTCCAGAATGAAGTGCTCAGAATTGAGGTAAAATTGTCATGGTTGAACTCCTCATTAGCATAATATATTGGAACAAAATCTGTTAATGCATGTAATTATGGACACTGACATACATTTATTTGCATGTCAGTGTCCATGCAATAAATTTGAATTTTTAACTTTGACATGTATTTGATTAAATTTCGTTTTTGAAATTGACTTTTAAAGACATGTTTGCACAATATTATCAAAATTTCATAATTTCTGTGTTTTTAGTTTGACCGTTATGACCCTGACGATGGAAAGATCACGGAAAAAGATTTTGGAAGAATTCTACTAACATATGCTGGATATCCAGACAAGAAAAAGACTCGCATGCTGAAAAGGGTCATTAAGAAGTTCAAAGAGGAACCGCAGGTACAAAATCACTGCATCAATTCATTTATTAATTCAGTGACCAGCCATGGTCTGTCCAGGTGTTAAGTCAAGTCTTACGATCATTTTATTCTGAAAAATATAATGAAAAATTTGAAATGATGTTTTGTTACCCATTAGATAAACCATTTAAAATGTTAAGTCTGTTTACACATAATCTTCTCATCATGATAAGTTGTTGGCAGCTTAGATAACCTTCGCTTGTTGAATCATGTATTTAGCCAATTGCAAATATGCAATGATAAAGATTTATCCTATGGTTACATGTTCAACTAATACTGGTACGGTCTTCGCCCCTGGCTCAACCCTTTACATAGAGAGCACAGCTATTTTAAACTGTCACTAATTGCTTATGACAAGCCCCCAGGAAATTATATGGTATTTCCAAACTAAGTACCTAATGACAGACTAGATATAAGTAACTAAAGAAGAACAAGAAAGCATAGGATAAGTTTATGCCCACCTTTACAGGTACCGTTTACCAATATCAAATTATACAGAGACGGATACAACAATTCTACAGACTCTCCAAATTCTCTCATAAATATGATGTACAATAAATTTAGACCTATGTCTGAACCCTGGATACCAGAACTATTTGATAAATATAGGGGACAAAACAAGTCTATTTTTCTCTTACCCTGGATAGGTGTATCCACACTTTTACCGGTGTGTCCTTGTCTCACCCTAGGGTTGAGATAGGGGGATTCTCCTATTCATAACAATGGCATGATGTCACTTCAACAATACAATGACGTCACGTCAACAATCCATCAATGTCACGTCAACCCTGAATTTGGCATGTAACGTTATCATTACATTGTGTATATGATACACAATGGGAGAATAGGGTAAGAGAAAAAGAATCATTCACCCCCTTGTAGATAAGATAGGGAAATCTCAACCCTCGGGGAAAGATTCTTAAGTCGGCAAAGCCTTGTGTTTGGCAACTTAAGAATCTTCCCCCTCGGCTTGAGATTCTCCTATCTCTTCCCCAAGGGGGTGAAAGATTCTATTAATCCCTAATGTAGTTTTGATAACAACAGAAATGAACCAAGTGCCAATGAATATCAATAGAAATTGCAATATGCAATGAATACTGTAATATACCAACTCTATATGAAATATAGTAGGATTAGCAAATGGATAAGATATAGATCTAGAAATGATTTAACTCGAACTCAACTGTCTGAAGCACCAAAAGTACCACAAAAAGCATGCTAAGATAGACAAAGATACTATCTTCAATTAATGTAAATATTACTAAAATCCCCCGTCCATCCCCATATCCTTATCATATCCTTATCTACGAGTTGCTTCCCTTAACCTATAAACTAAACATACTGACAACTACACAGTTTTGAAACGATCAAAAGATATAGAAGCTGCCAGCAGCTCATAAACCAACCTTACACCCTTAGAATGTCCATTCTTAGTTGCATCTCAATTTTCTACCGATTTAAATAAGTGTTTTCTTTTTCAACAGGGTATCACATTTGAGGAGTACACCAATTTCTGGCGTTTCCTAAAGAGCATCAATGATGTTGACACTGCTCTAAGTTTCTACCACCTGGCTGGTGTCTCTATTGATGAAGGTATGACATCATTCCATTAATACATTCCCTCTTGGTTGAACAGGTTTATTATAGAAGGACAATTAAATTAAATTTCTATAAATCTTGTTCTCTTATCCATTAATTGTTTGAACAAGGTTTTTCATGAACCCCAGATTTAGTTCATATTTTCACCAAAGTATGGTTACATTAAGATCTAAACCCGATTAGATTTTTGTGGTCAACGGTCACAGTGAAAGAGTCAAAGGTCACACCAGACTACTATTGAAGTAAAATGTTTGTGAACAAGATATCTCACAAGCCCCCTTTAGCAGATTTGGCTTATATTTACATCATTGTATGGTAGTATTGCCAAATTGGATTACCACTTAAATAGTAAAAAGCCTTTGCAAAAGATATCCTGCCAGCCCTAATATAAATTTCATTTACAATACGCACATGCACATTATTTTCACCATGGTATGGAAACATTAAGTTTTACACCTACTGGATTTTGATGGTCATTTGATAGGACAAAGGTCAAACTTGACCACTCTGAAATAAAATCCTCATGTGGGTAGTTATCATGATATGGTTGTATATCAATATTTTTTGCTTTTAATTCTAATTAAATATTTCTTTACAGAGACACTGAAGCATGTGGCCAAGACAGTAGCACATGTTCATCTGACAGATCATGTGGTTAATGTGGTGTTCACACTCTTTGATGAAAACAGTAAGTGTTGTTAACTGGAAAAAAAATCTGAGGGCAATCAATCACACAGCTTAATAGTGAGAAGATCTGCCTCTACATGGCCAAAGCCCCCCCCCC
>NW_018405052.1:210384-229768 GCF_002113885.1 Mizuhopecten yessoensis
CCCATCCAAACACACACACATATCTTGATATGTTCAAGATATTTTTAGATTGGAGATATCTTTCCTGACCATCATGCTTAAAGATTCGGGCTTCAACCCTGAACCCTAGTTTCAGTTTGCCCCCTCAATCAGTTTGGCTTAGCTACAGCCCTGCACTTGCACTAGTGAAACAGTATTTTTTCAAAGTAAAAAGTGTTGTATACCTGACATCAAAGTCCTCAGCTTACTGTAAAAATACATAATTTTTGGTTCTGTCTGGTGAGCATCCAACAATGTCCTTGACTTGCTTGTAGCCATCTAACAATGTCTATGTTCAGGAAGCGTTCAATATTGTCCTCTTTGTGAAGCACAGAGTATCAGTTCCAGTTCCAACACATTTATGATTTTTGCCTACATTTTAGATCATTGAAGGCTTTTTGTTCCAGACTCCTCTGTTCTTGTATTTCTATTGATATAAATATTGCAGTTAGAGTTTTTTTATCCAAATTGCAACAAAATTTGTTATGTATTTGTGTATCACCAGTGTATCTACTTTGACTATTGCAGACGATGGTCAGCTGAGCAATCGGGAGTTTGTGTCGGTGATGAAACAGCGTGTAATGAGAGGGTTGGAGAAACCCAAGGACACTGGCTTTATCAAGCTCATCAATGCAACCTGGAAGTGTACCAAGTCCCAGACCTCAGCATTCCTTGAGTAGACCCACAGACTTTTGTGTGCAAAGGATCTCTGTTTTGACATCCATGTGATTGTCTAAAATTTATTGTTTTGTTTCTGGTATATTTTACAGGATTGTTAGTATTGCAACCTAAATTATATTTATATGTATGCTCATAAAATAGATAGTTATTGCAGATTTTTTTAGTTATCTTACTGTCTTTCTGAACTCTTTACCTTCATACAATATTGCAGACTTATTCAATCATGAAGATTAAAGCTACTTTTTATCCTACATGTGGATTAGTTTTTATTAGGTTACCTGAGCTTTAGCTCAAGTGACCTATTGCTATCCGTCTTCGTCCGTCATCCGTTAACATTTTATATTTTCAACTTAAGCTGAAATACTGTCAAAGGGATTTCATTGATACTTCATGGGAATGTTACCGACAACTTTCTGACCAAGTGTTGTTATTTATCGGGTCGATCAGAAATCCAATATGGCTGCCAAGTCCGCCGTTTTGAAAAACTATTTCAAACTTAAAGTCAAGTTCAACTGGGCCTATTTAACTGAAACTTGGTAGGAATGATTTACTCATGATCCTGACAAAGTGTTGTTATTTTTCGGGTCGATCAGAAATCCAATATGACCAGCACGACAGACATTTTAAAAACTATTACATACTTAAAGTCAAGTTCAACTGGGCCTATTTAAGTAAAACTTGGTTGGAATGATCAACTCATGGTCCTGACAAAGCGTTGTTATTTTTGGGGTCAATCAGAAATCCAATATGGCTACTATTTTGAAAAACTATTTCAAACTTAAAGTCAAGTTCTACTGGGCCCATTTAACTGAAACTTGGTAGGAATGATCAACTCATGGTCCCGGCAAAATGGGTTTTTTTCACGTCCATCAAAAATCCAATTCGGCCACCATGGCTGCTATTTTGATAAAAAAAAACTATCTAAAACTTAAAATCAAGTTCTAATAGGCCGAATTAACTGAAACTCGGTCTAGGAATAATCAACTCATTGTCCTGACAAACTTAACTTAAAGTTAAACTTTTTTTTACTCAAATTTTGGTGGTTATCACTAAATAGTGCGGAAGTAATATAATGTATAAGTCACAGTGACCTTGACCTTTCACAGATAATTCCCATCAAGGCAAACATACCAATGAAGTTTCATGCAAGTCTGTCTAGAAATGCAGCCACTAACACGATGACGAAGAGTATGATGGTTAAATCCTATTTCTAGTAACAATGACCTTGACCTATGACTGCAGCATAGCCATCCACAACATATATCCTAAGGTTTCCCTGGACTCCACTATCAATTTTGAACACCTCAAAATTAGTTATCCCAGACTTGATAGCCCTGGACTTGAGCCAGCCACTGGTCAGATGTCTTGACCTTAGGCATCTTAGCTCATTAAAACCAGACATGTTTTGGAGACATATTTTTTACAGTGAAACTTCAAAGCTTTTGCAGCAATTTATGAGCAAATTATCTTGAACTTGTTTTTATGTTCCAAAATGTGACCCGTGACTTTGAAAGTAGGTCAAAGGTCATTTCTTTTTACAAACTCTGAAACAATTCATTTCATTGGAATCTAAGAGTTCAGATTTTATAAGTGTTGTTCAGATTTTGACATTTTGTACTCAAGTGACCATGAATTTTGGCAAGAGGCTTTTTTTTGACCCAGTGGCCTGGATGTAGGTCTGGTCATTTTTGTTTTCTTCATTTTTTGTTGGGCTAATCCCAGGAAGCTAGTTGCCAAATTTCATGACACTGCACAAAATGGTTTGAAGAATTTATTTAAAGAAAGAAAGGTTGATGAACACGGCAACAAACCAGCACTTTGTGTGGCGAGCCAACAAAAGTCCAAACAAGGTTGTGGTTAAAGCATAATTAACCAGGCGAGTTAACAATATACCTAGTCCACCACCACCAGTACAAGGTCTTTGTAAAGTCAAGGAGGGGTCTTGTACATGTCTATATCAAATTCACTTCCAGGTTATGGAATACGAGAATGATGGCGATATTGATACTGAAAATCTTGCCTCCCTTGTACTGTCATTTTGAATGTGAATAGCCATTCATAACACGTAGCCAAATCATTCTCGACATATGTAGTTATTGACCCCTGTGACCTTGAAAGTAGGTCCAGGTAATTTTAACGAGGAATTTTTATAGCAATTCATCCCAGGTACCTACTGGCCAAATATCATGACCCTGAGCCTTATGGAATTTCAGAAGATTGTTAAAGCTTTTGACCTCGACTTGCAGTTAAAGTTGACCTTTGACCTAATAACTGTAATTGAGAAAAAAAATCACACTACTGGTCTACATAACATACTAAAGTATCATGACTCTAGTACAAATGGTTCTTAGGATATTGTGGTTTGAAAAATTTCACATATATTTGACCCCTGTGACCTTTAAAGTAGGTAAAGGTCATTTTAATGAGGAAACTTTATAGCACTACATCCCAGGTACCTACTGGCCAAATATCATGACCCTGTGCCTTACGCAACTTGAGAAAAACGATTGTTAAAGATTTTAACCCATGCCGACATTTGACCCCCGACTAGCACTCAATTTGACCTAATTACTGTGAATAAGAATTAGATTCACTGCTGGTCTACATAACATACCTAAGTATCATGACTCTAGTTCTATTGGTTCTTAGGATATTGTTGTTTGAAATTTTTCACATATTTGAGCCCTGTGACCTTGAAAGCATTTTAATGAGGAAACTTTATAGCACTACATCCCAGGTACCCACAGGCCAAATATCATGACCCTGTGCCTTACGGAACTTGAGAAACAAGAGATCCGAGAGGGATCTTGGCGCCCACCTTTGTACCATCTTCATTAGTTCTTTGTCAGTTCGATCGTTTCTCTTCTTTCCTCTAATCTGTTTGATCGAGTCATGTTAACAGTAAATGCACCTTTAGGTAACTTTTAATCTAAATTTAACACTGATGTGTATGAAAGCCAACCTTCAAAGTGAGTTTGTTATTTCACATATTTACTAGTACAGTACTTAATGTGAAAGAAATAGAATCGATCATTGCAATTTGAGAAAGATCTGTTTAGTTCTTCTTTTAATCCATTTTGTTTTTATGATCGGTCTCAAAATATAACAAACACAACGAGGGATCAAGGGGAACCTACATTTAAAATTTGAGAAAGATCCCTCCCATACTTCCCAAGTAATAGCGATAACAAACTTTCACTATCAGAATCAAAGATGGCTGCCTGTCGGCCATGTTGTTTATCAGATCAGTCTCAAAAAAATGCCCTGTACAGCTAAGGACCAAGGGGAACCTACAGATAAAATTTGAGAAAGATCCCTCTAGTTCTTCTTGAGAATTAGCGATAACAAACTTCCCATATCAAAATCAAAGATTGCTGCCTGTAGGCCATGTTGTTTATCTGACCAGTCACAAAAAAATGCCCTGCACAGCTAAGGACCAAGGGAAACCTGCATATAAAATTTGAGAAAGATCCCTCTGGTACTTCTTGGGAAATAGCGATAACAAGCTTTCACTATCAAAATCCAAGATGGCTGCCTGTCGGCCATGTTGTTTATCCGATCAGTCTCAAAAGTAGCCCTGCACAGCTTAGGACCAAGGGGAACCTGCATATAAAATTTGAGAAAAATCCCTCTGGTGCTTCTTGAGAACTAGCGATAACAAACTTTCACTATCAAAATCCAAGATGGCTGCCTGTCGGCCATGTTGTTTATCCGATCAGTCTTAAAGGTTGCCCTGCACAGCTAAGGACCAAGGGGAACCTACAGATAAAATTTGAGAAAGATCCCTCTAGTTCTTCTTGAGAATTAGCGTTAACAAACTTCCAATATCAAAATCAAAGATTGCTGCCTGTAGGCCATGTTGTTTATCCGATCAGTCACAAAAAAATGCCCTGCACAGCTAAGGACCAAGGGGAACCTACATATAAAAATTGAGAAAGACCCCTTCAGTACTTCTTGGGAAATAGCGATAACAAGCTTTCACTATCAAAATCCAAGATGGCTGCCTGTTGGCCATGTTGTTTATCCGATCAGTCTCAAAAGTTGCCCTGCACAGCTAAGGACCAAGGGGAACGTACATATAAAATTTAAGAAAGATCCCTCTGGTACTTCTTGGGAAATAGCGATAACAAGCTTTCACTATCAAAATCCAAGATGGCTGCCTGTTGGCCATGTTGTTTATCCGATCAGTCTCAAAAGTTGCCCTGCACAGCTAAGGACCAAGGGGAACCTACATATAAAATTTAAGAAAGATCCCTCTGGTACTTCTTGGGAAATAGCGATAACAAGCTTTCACTATCAAAATCCAAGATGGCTGCCTGTCGGCCATGTTGTTTATCCGATCAGTCTTAAAGGTTGCCCTGCACAGCTAAGGACCAAGGGGAACCTACAGATAAAATTTGAGAAAGATCCCTTCAGTACTTCTTGAGAATTAGCGATAACAAACTTTCAATATCAAAATCAAAGATTGCTGCCTGTCGGCCATGTTGTTTATCCGATCAGTCTTGAAAGTTGCCCTGCACAGCTAAGGACCAAGGGGAACGTACATATAAAATTTAAGAAAGATCCCTCTGGTACTTCTTGGGAAATAGCGATAACAAGCTTTCACTATCAAAATCCAAGATGGCTGCCTGTTGGCCATGTTGTTTATCCGATCAGTCTCAAAAGTTGCCCTGCACAGCTAAGGACCAAGGGGAACCTACAGATAAAATTTGAGAAAGATCCCTCTAGTTCTTCTTGAGAATTAGCGATAACAAACTTCCAATATCAAAATCAAAGATTGCTGCCTGTAGGCCATGTTGTTTATCTGATCAGTCACAAAAAAATGCCCTGCACAGCTAAGGACCAAGGGAAACCTACATATAAAATTTGAGAAAGATCCCTCTGGTACTTCTTGAGAAATAGTGATAACAAGAATTGTTTATGGACGGACGACGGACACGGGGTGATTTGAATAGCCCACCATCAGATGATGGTGGGCTAAAAAGATTGTTAAAGGTTTTAGCCCATGCTGACATTTGACCCCCGACTAGCGCTCAAAGTTGACCTAATTACTGTGAATAAGAATCAGATTTGCACTGCTGGTCTACATAACAAGTATCATGACTCTAGTTCTAATGGTTCTTAGGATATTGTTTGAAATTTTTCACATATTTGAGCCCTGTGACCTTTAAAGTAGGTAAAGGTCATTTTAATGAGGAAACTTTATAGCGCTACATCCCAGGTACCTACAGGCAAAATATTATGACCCTGGGCCTTATGGAACTTGAGAAGAAGATTGTTAGAGCTTTTAACCCCTGACTAGCATTTAAAGTTGACATTTGACCTCATTACTGTAATTAAGAAAAAGATTCGCACTGCTGGTCTTCATAACATTACTAAGTATCATGACTCTAGTCCAAATGGTTCTCAGGATTTGTTGTTTGAATTTTTGAACGTATTTGACCTATGTGACCTTAAAAGTAGGTCAAGGTCATTTTAATGAGGAAACTTTGTAGCACTCCATCCCAGGTACCTACTTGCCAAATATCATGTCCCTGGGTCCTCCAGTTCTTCAGAAGAAGACGTTTATTAGAAAAAGTGGACGGACGGACGCCGCAGTACAGCAAAAGCTAACATCGCCCTCCGGGCCAGGTGAGCTCAACATGTATAAGAACAGACCACTAATGAAAAGGAATTTGAACAGCCAACCATCTGATGATGGTAGGCTAAAAATACACAAAGAAGTGAAATAAAGTTTTGTACATGTTTATTTTAATAGTGATTGATGGCAATTATGACAAAATATTAATTCATGATGATAATGGTAAAACAAACATATTGACAACACGCTAGTCCACTGCGAATAGGACACTGATAAGAAGAGTACACATGTACATCAACTTTATACAAAAATAAGATTGTTTCCTACAATAAGATTACTCATCTTACAACACATTTTCCAATCAAAGTCTGTTTGTAACCACTAGATCAGTTGATGAAGAGTCCATGGTTTGTAAATACTTAGAAAGCTGTGTAGTTGGGATTTCCCATCAGATTGTTGTTCATTCCTCCCCCCATGCCGCCGCCGCCTCCCATATTGTTTCCTCCCATACCACTGCCCATTCCCATCCCTCCACCCATGTTGTTGCCTCCCATGTTGCCACCTCCATAGCCTCCATCATTTCCCATGAAATTATTGGACATGTTTCCTGTGTAAGAAAAGAAATCAGTCAATAAATATAATTACAAATAAAAACATTTGTATGTTCCAAACATTTAGAAAAGAATTTTTGTTGACAAAATTAAACTGAACAGTATTTCAGTATTTGTCATACGAGAACAGAAAAAGCAGCGTTCTGAGACATCTTCATGTAAACTTTCGCATTAATTTCAACCAACATGAAAACATAGTAATTTAAATTTTCTTTTTCATTAAAAAATCTATTTCAAATCCATTTTACTTCATTGAAAAATTCTGAAATGGGTAGAATTCAAATGTTAACCTAAATCTGCAACAAATTTACAACATTATCCTTTATTTATGACATCATAAGGTCAAGAAATCTGCTCCTTAACATCAGTATGATTTAGTCTAGGTTTTACATAGTTGCTGAATAACATTTTAAAACATTGAAGTGGTATCTCAGTGTTTTCTCCAGACAAGGGGATTGTGTACCTCCCCCAATGAAGTTCTATATCCTGCCTCTATTACACTACCAACGCCCCCCAATTTTTTTCAAATCTGGAGAAAATACTATTATCTATAATCGTTCCCATTTTGATTTCATAAGTTTACGGTGATATGGTCATCAACTTTACTTGACTCTATACCCACCTCCATCATAACCACCTCCGTAGCCATCTCCATCGTATCCTCCTCCCATATTGTTGCCCATGTTGTTGTTGCCCATGTTGTTGTTGCCCATGTTGTTGCCCATATTTCCACCTCCCATGTTTCCACCTCCCATGTTGCCACCTCCCATGTTTCCTCCTCCCATGTTGCCGCCTCCCATGTTGCCACTTCCCATGTTGTTGCCTCCCATGTTGTTGCCACTTCCCATGTTGCCACTTCCCATGCCTCCACCAAAGCCTCCTCCAGAGCCGTAGTTGGTACGTCCTGTAGGTGTGGAGTTCAGGAATAGTTCTATGTATCTGTGATCTGAAATAAAAAGGATACACATTCAAAAACGCCACTGTATTGCTATTGTTATACAAATTATATATATCACATTCCCTGTAGAACATTACATAGGAATTAAGATATTTTCTTTATTGAACTTAAAAATATCAGGTATGACAGTATAAATTATAACTTAATATTTTTTCTTCATCCAAGCAGTGAATATTGTTTTCATATGTGAAATGCAAAGAATAACACACTGAATTATCTTACGCATATTTTTCTTATGGTTCTTCATAGCATCAACAGCTTCTTGGTGATCAGCGAAGTCAACATTAGCTTCTCCTGTCGGTCGCCCATTAGCAGAAAACTCAAACTCTATGGAAACTGGCTTCAATGGCTTAAAAAACTGGAATGCAAAATAATGTCACATTGAAATCTTCCCCTCCAATGCTACTTAATTATTTTAACATACACTAAAACAAAATGTCGGTTTTCAGAATCATATTGGAAACAAAATGTCGGTTTTCAGAATCATATTGGCAATGTGTAACTGTGCTTTTATACTTAACTCATTTCTCCTCATTGATAAAGGAATATTTAGTTGATTTCCTGATTTTAACTACAAGTCAGTAACACTACTGCCAGTGTTAAACATGCTGATATGAATCATGACACTATGGGAGCCAACAATCAACAACTTTATGCCTTAAGTCTGGTTAGCTTTATACAGTAAATGTGTAAACAAATTGATTGGCTTGTTGTACCACAAACTTAGAGGCAAAGCCAGTTGCACAAATCTCACTACACAAACACAAACATACACACACATTAACATTGTTGAGTGTTAGAATAACAACCAGTGAAGATGTTGCATACCTCTGCAATATCATTTTCCAGAGCCTGGAATGGCAGGCCCCTCATATGTACGGAATGACCAGACTTGCTGGCATAAGAGCTTCCAGGTGTTGTTCCTCTTGGTCTGTTGTTGTTCATTGGTAATTGCTGCATCCCTCCTCCTCCCATGCGTCCGCCTCTCTGCTGTTGCTGTCTCATTCCACCCATTCCACCACCTCCGCTGCCACTTCCTCCTCGTCTATTACCCATGCCACTAAATCCCTGCCTCATACCGCCGTAACCACCACTGTAGTCATCAAAGTCATCTTCAAAGAATCCTGCAATGAAGTCAACATAGTATTACTAGACTCAGGTTGAACTGAAAACAAAACTAAACCCAGTTTGAGGAATTTTATTGTCAAAATAAACTTAAAAATAAACGTCAAGGTAAAGAGAAATCCATCTATTGATCATTATAACAGTTTAGATTGATATTAAAATTTGAATTTATCAAGGTTGATCCTTAAAATCAGACACTCACAAGCTTGTGTAAACCTTGTGTGTAATTTAACAGCTGATTCCTACAAACAATCAAGTATTAACCTTGTTTAAAAGACCCATCACCTTTCCTTTTAAAGAACATCTAACAAAACAATAGAAATAGTACAGACCTTTGACATTACGACCTCCTCGTCCCATTCCATAGCCTCCCATTCCTCCTCCACCTCCCATTCCCATTCCACCACCACCTCCGCTACCGCTACCCATTCCAAAGCCTCGGTTATTCCGGTCATAGGGTCCACGTCTCTGCTGCATTCCAGAATTCATCAAAGGACGTATCATTCGGGGCTGTCCAACTGCTTGGAAAGCTTCCTGCATGCTGCTTTTGAATATTTCTATGTATCTATATTTAAAAGGGGGAAACAAAACATTGTAACTATGGTGCATTAAAATCAGGTAGAAAACAATTACAAATATGTGAAAAGCCAGATGTACTTCATTATTCTTATAACATCATACCCTGGCATATTTTATCCAACGTTATATTGCAGCAAATATATTTCCAAGCAAATACTGCAAGTTATCCTTAAGTATCAATTTCAAAACTTACCATATTTTCAAATGTTCTATATACAAAAGACAAGTGGCTCAACCACAATGGTTATTCTTTTTTTTAATTCCATGTACATGCTTTCAAAATTCCGCAAATATTCAGCTTTGATTGCATATTGTATCACCAAAACCTTGATGTGAGTTGAGCCACTTACAACAAATAACAGAGTTTCAAAGCTAGTGCGACAATAAAAGATTTTCTCAAAAGAGTTGCTGCGTGTATTGAGAAAAAATTAACCTTTTTTTAGAATATATCTAGATTTTATTTTTCTGCAAAGAATTCAAACAAAGCCTGGTCCCATCCTTGGCATTTTGTGCACTGGGTTTTTAATCTCACCTCTCCAACCGTCCCATGGTCCCTTCTCCCAAAGTAGACCCGGCCATACCAAGGACATGTGTGCCAGACCCAGCCATACCTTGTTGAACCATGACCCAGCCAGAATAGGTAACCCAGCTTTCACCCATAGATCTCAACTTAATACTAATATTGATCTTTTTCTTTCAAAGACCTAGCCCAACTCCTATGAAACTCCTATAAAATCTCATCTACAACCATTTAAAGCATCCAATGTGCTCAGTGTTTTAGCTGCAAGTTTTAGTCTGGAGTGTTTTCACAAAAGTGGGGCTAGATACTCATCTACAATCCAGATTTGGATGATAGCAAATTAAAATTCTCTTTGACAATAGCAATTAATCAAAAAGCATACTCTGGATTTTTTTTAATCTTCTAAAAGTAAACATATGTTGTGACTTCTTTCTTATAGCAAAGTCAACAGACTGGGAGCCTAGAAAAGATGGGAGATCTATGGGAAAGCTCTATGAGGAAAATAATAATAAGCCCCATAAAGGCCCGTTCCTATCACCTGTGCCCCAATCGTTCCTTGTGTTTGAGCAAAGCCCTTTCCGCTATGTCTGGTTCAGCAAACTGGACATAGGCCTCCCCCGTGCTTCTCCCCTGTTGATCCTCAGGTAGCATTATCCCATTGGGTACAATCTCCAACCCTACACCCCCCAACAAAACAAGCCATCAGTCATCCATGTCAGCAAAAACACAATTCACACATGTGTCCAAAAATACAAACATTGATAACAACCAGGAACACTGTTTATACAAAATTATGTTACCTAATTTATTTATTTGTGGACAGTTTTAAGAACTGTTTCTAAAGAATAAGTTGATATCCCTCATTTCTGTCATGTCATTTGATTGAATAACAAAATCAATAGAACGTTATTATGGGAAGCATTGGATAAGCAAATATTTGGTTTCTTTGTCCAAGTAGGCATCCCATTAGTGTCAAAATGATTGCAGACTAGGATTGTTGTGAATCAAAAACACCGTTTTCTGCAAACTATTATCATCTAAGTAGCAAAGGAAATTGTCTGCGTATCATTTCTTGATTACTTTCATTCTATCATTTTGAAGATAAGATCCCGTCTTAAAACATTTATCCAAACAACTTGAAAAATATTCAAGAAGGGATTTGGTTCCTCGGTAATGTAACATTTTAATCTCATGTAACAAAAAAAACATCCTCTTAGTATGAAATGAAAAAAGTCAGTTTTTAAAAATCTCTTAACCCTTAGGCTGCTACATTGATCTCGATATAGAGGGAAATCACTGCTGAAATAATTATTAAAATATAAATTAATTTACCCGATTTTTCAAATGTGAAAAATATTTGTTATATGTGAATAAAAGTTGTTTGTTATTAATTGTCTTTAGTTTATATTAACGTTTTCAATTCTAAAGTTGCTTCAGTATTTACCTGTACAGTTGGTTATAAAGGTAAGAAAAGGTGAAACTTTTAATTAATCAGATTTAAGAACCAGAAAGATCATTTTAAAATTATTTTTGTCAGCAAATGTGATTATCAAATGATAACAGAGATTATAAACTTCATTTATGACAGAAGACGCTGTACAATTACACGAAGATTCTCAGGTAAAAAGGTCAGGTATTTCATCAAGAATTACATGCGATTTGCAACAGGTTTCAGGTCGTCATTCAATATATTTACTGTCACAGTCAGCATATAGATATATCTTAGCTACGGTCTTGTTTATGATTGAATCATCGATAAATAGTTTGAAGAAATCAATCAATGTCAATGTTCAATTCGGCCTCGCCTGCAGACGACATGTGTACCTCAGTCCACCGATATTTTCATGTTTGCGTAGGGCACAAAGTCTTTCAATGTTCATATTATGTTACACCGAAGTATTTCCACATCAACCATGTCAAACCTTTTATCATTATCCTAGGTGACGCTGGAGAATAAATGTTAACCATCATATTCATCGCTTCAATCTACACGTCCACCATTTATATGACGTTTTTTTCGATTTTAAATTTTCTTGCACACCTTTGGTTATTACTAGGGTACACTGCGGGGAATATCAAAAGTAATGACAAAACAACCAATCAGAAGCCTTCTATTATAAGCATTCGGGTTTGGTATAGCAACAATCCGCTTTCACACTTCCTGTTTACTGATTAAAACATACAGACGGAGAAACCACATATGTGGTGCGTAGATCTGACAACCCGACTTATCGAAAGCGCAATTGAGGCACGTAGCAGCCTAAGGGTTAAATCTGAGCCCCTTTTGTGAGTGACACTGAACCATCACAGTGACATAAATAAAAAGTTCATATATTCTATGAAAAGAGTTTCAATCATATTAATCTTAGCTACCATACAGTAACACTTACCAAAACATAAAACTTGACACCCAGAAAATTGCTTTTCTCATATGAATTTCTCTTAAAAAATGAAGTATGTCTAAAAGTAAAAGGGACAATTTATGTATCACTTTAAATTGCTTTCACATTACCCCAATACAAAATCCTTGTAAGACTTCTGATCAATACAATATTGTTCTTTATGTGATGGATATGGATGTATCTCTGTTATCACATGTTACTAAGTATGTTACCTGTGAAAAATTGTGCAATTTCTTCTTTAGAACAACCAAAAGGTAGCCCCCTGAGTCTGACAACAGCCTCGTTTGACCCAGACATTTGTCCCTGTCCTGCTCTTTTGATGACCCAGTCCATCTCACTTGTTTTAGATCTAAATACTGAAAAAGAGAAGGTCCTTGGTATTTTAAACTGAAAACTAAATATAAATAAATAGCATGTATCAGCAACTTTGTATTTGTTTTGTGTGTTAATAAAAACATTTCAATTTGAAAGAAATGAAATTTGCATGGCATAGGCTGACCAACTGGGGTTTTATGTGCTGATCCAAATTCTTTTCTGAGAGAGTTTTAGCAACAACTGAACGTCAAGCTGAAATTTCACTTTAAATACTTCGTTTAAACTGTTTTAAATTAAAGAAGTTATAAAGTATTGTTTTCTTTAATACCTTGGATTTGGTCATTGTTAACCATCCATCTTTTTCAGGCTTAGAATTTAGACTCGGCACACCATATACAATAGGTGTATGTGATACAGATTTTTTATAGAGTATAGACATACTGATTTTTTTCATAAAATAGACTTTGAACAAGAAACTTTTACTTTACTACTAAACTTATACACATAGGAAATAGTTTCATACACAACTTGGTCTATGAGTAAATAATTTCCATAGACCTACAGTGTTTTTCAAAGCAATTGTCTATGGGTCTAAGTTCAAACACTGAATTTAAGTTCCTATCTACCAACCTAAACTTCAAATGGTGAGTTAGTCAATACAAAACAGAATATTTTAATGTTGGCCTTGACAAAAACAAGTACCTTCAATGTATCGGTTTCCCATGTGCTGATTGTGTTTTTCAAGTGATTTCTGTACATTTGCTTCATCAACCATTTGCACAAAGGCCTCCCCACTAGGTCTGCCTTCCCTTGAGAAGGTGAAGTTCACTCCATTCTCGCCTCCAACAACAGCCACATCATCTGAATAAAAAATATAACTAATTACAAATGATCTACTTTGAATGAGGTTCATACCACAAACAAACATTAAAAAAATAAGAGCTTTACTTTAAGTCCATTTACTTTCCATTAGCCTTGAACCGCATCAATATATTGCAGGATGTTATAGGTGCAATTCATACATAAAACAGGTTACAAATTAAACCCAAATGTTATTATAAGTGCAATCTGCTTTAGACAACAAAAATACTTTAGAATTTACCTCCAAAGAATTTTAGGACTTCCTGGGCTGTTGCTGACCAAGGAAGGCCTCTCAGACGTACCACACAACCATCATCATCACCCATCTGTAAACAGCAGAAAATAAAGCATAAGGTACTAGTAGATCCATGGTTTTATCCAGGGCTGAAACGGGTAACCGAGTACCCGATTTCTATCCAGTTAGGAAATCTACGTAACCTCAAACCATCCCAAAATGTAGGTCAGTATTTATTGACTTCCGGGTCAGAGATGTCGCTCCTGACTGCTGATTGACAGATCTCGAAAACACTTGTGATCAGTATACTTGTTTTACTATTGAGGGCATGTAAACAATAAACTTTGAATGGAAACATAATATCGACTGACATTCTGTTGAACAACTTGAACTCATCATTCACCGGCAACTATCGTCAGTATTCCTACCGGAAGTGATGCACAGAAATATGTGCGCATAGTGTTGACAACACATTAGAGTGAAGTGAGACTACGAAAATTACATCTTTATTATATTGTGCAATTTTGTGTTCAGACATCAAAACTTCCACAGAAGCTCCCTCGGCCCACAAATGTCTTTGCTGATATCTGCCGCTGTATTGAGCTATAATTTCTCAGATTTCAATTTTCATTTAATCAAAACAAAGTCGCATAAAACAATAAGGTTTATGGTAATGTTGGCTATAAAAAGTATACATTAAGTATATATACGTTTGTGAATTTGTATGAATGTCACGATTGTTGTTTTGTAAATAATGTATTATTCATGTACTATCATTGTATCATGCTCTCCAATTTAGAGGAAATAAAGATGATATATATCAACCTAATGATGTAATCTTGTTTTAAAAGCGACTTTGTTTCGTTTTCCTTCAAAACGAAAATCACATGAAAATAGCTCAAAAAACCTATTTCAGATAGGTCAATCGAGCTATTATAGGTATTTACAGCTATATAGCTCAATCGGCAGAGTGTCCTGGACCTGCAGACGTAACGGTACTTTGGTAAGATGTTTCGGTACTTCACAAAAATCGTTTCTATATTTTGTAAGATTTTTTACTCCTTCACAATACAGACTACAGTGCCTGAACTACCTCACCTGGTACATACACGTCTTGAATTCTCAACCAAAAAGTCTATTGCACAGATTGCATTTACTCAATTAGTTAACATAAATGAAGGAGTCCGTTTAAAACGTCCCCAATCTCAGTTTTTGCCTTACTACAGACACTTGTAGCAATTAACTCTACTGTAAGTCCCTTACAGAGCACGTGTGGCCATTGTTGATCCCGATCGATGCGTGAACAAAATGATTTTGAAGAAAATCTAACTGAAAACGTCATTTACATATATTGCAATGATTCAAAAATGTTCAACACCAATAACTGCACATAAAGCATGAGATATGTGTACAAATATAATAGTTTTTCTCAGTAAACTCACGATTTTAAATGCGATGTACAGGACGCGGTAGGTTTCGATGAAAAGGAAAATGGCGCATACCGGAAATATTGTATTATGGGTGTTTCGATAAAAAAAGTCACAGAATTAAAAGAATCAGTGTAATCCTATGTGAATTTTTCTGATTTTGCATTATTATATTTTTAAGCATGAATCACGGATGTTTGATGTATTTTATATGTAAATTTGATCTAACCACTGACATATTTACTTCCGCATTTCTTTGTCATTTCCGGTCACAAAAGTTTTTGAAAGATAATAGGATCAACAATTCAAAAGAAATCGGTTGTCATCGACGCATCAGATGATATTTTTATTTTAAATGTGTAAGGTATTCAATTAAGAATATCTCAAAACTTCTTTCTATCGCACCTAGTGCCGCATCTCTCAGGATGAGCTTTCTGTTGTAAGTTTATTTTGTTTACCATCCGTGTGTACTGCTATGCCTACTGTTTTGTATAGGTTACAACAATCCTTTCAAATGGATTTATAATTTACCTAGCTCATGGAATATTCAAACTATACTTTAAAGAACAATTATAAACACTCATTTATCGTTCCACATCACCTGACAATCACATTCACTATCACCTGATCACTTTTAATANGATGTAATCTTATTTTAAAAGCGACTTTGTTTGTTTTCCTTCAAAACGAAAATCACTTGAAAATAGCTCAAAAGACCTATTTCAGATAGGTCAATCGAGCTATTATAGGTATTTACAGCTATATAGCTCAATCGGCAGAGTGTCCTGGACCTGCAGACGTAACGGTACTTTGGTAAGATGTTTCGGTACTTCACAAAAATCGTTTCTATATTTTGTAAGATTTTTTACTCCTTCACAATACAGACTACAGTGCCTGAACTACCTCACCTGGTACATACACGTCTTGAATTCTCAACCAAAAAGTCTATTGCACAGATTGCATTTACTCAATTAGTTAACATAAATGAAGGAGTCCGTTTAAAACGTCCCAATCTCAGTTTTTGCCTTACTTCAGACACTTGTAGCAATTAACTCTACTGTAAGTCCCTTACAGAGCACGTGTGGCCATTGTTGATCCCGATCGATGCGTGAACAAAATGATTTTGAAGAAAATCTAACTGAAAACGTCATTTACATATATTGCAATGATTCAAAAATGTTCAACACCAATAACTGCACATAAAGCATGAGATATGTGTACAAATATAATAGTTTTTCTCAGTAAACTCACGATTTTAAATGCGATGTACAGGACGCGGTAGGTTTCGGTGAAATGGAAAATGGCGCATACCGGAAATATTGTATTATGGGTGTTTCGATAAAAAAAGTCACAGAATTAAAAGAATCAGTGTAATCCTATGTGAATTTTTCTGATTTTGCATTATTATATTTTTAAGCATGAATCACGGATGTTTGATGTATTTTATATGTAAATTTGATCTAACCACTGACATATTTACTTCCGCATTTCTTTGTCATTTCCGGTCACAAAAGTTTTTGAAAGATAATAGGATCAACAATTCAAAAGAAATCGGTTGTCATCGACGCATCAGATGATATTTTTATTTTAAATGTGTAAGGTATTCAATTAAGAATATCTCAAAACTTCTTTCTATCTCACCTAGTGCCGCATCTCTCAGGATGAGCTTTCTGTTGTAAGTTTATTTTGTTTACCATCCGTGTGTACTGCTATGCCTACTGTTTTGTATAGGTTACAACAATCCTTTCAAATGGATTTATAATTTACCTAGCTCATGGAATATTCAAACTATACTTTAAAGAACAATTATAAACACTCATTTATCGTTCCACATCACCTGACAATCACATTCACTATCACCTGATCACTTTTAATATTAATGGACTTTCTACTTTTAATACAACTTGTGTTATCATGACCAAACCGTTTTCATTTTGTATATTCTCTCAAGGTTTTGTACTGAATGATTTCTTTGACAAAGTCTCTTAATATGTACTTCTAAATGAAGCAGGGCTACACCTCATTTAAATCTCTTGTTGGAGATTATATGTGATTGCCATCGCTAAATCATAGTTGTTCATAACTTCGTAGTGCACTGAAATATCCATTGGCAGGAAGCTAACATATTTTTGCTTTAAAGATTGAAATTAGAACCATCAGATAAATGCTCATTCATTGATCAATTTGAAAACTTTTTTAGAATCCATAATAAATTGTAAGTCTCCAGGTACTGCCAGCACAGCTTTTCTCTGGCCCTGACACCAGACATCTATCTGTTGAATTGTCTACCTCTGGTGTCAGGGCCAGAGGAAACTTGGGCTAAGCACTAGCAGACCTGGATTGGATCAATTGACAACCAGCTCATTTGGTAGAGCGTCGGTGTAGAGTTCTGAGAGGTTTTTTGTGGGACGAAGACCTAGAAAAAGGAGGGAGAAATTTGTAGCAGAACTGGACTTTGTCGATCATCGGCAACCAAGTCCCTCCATTGTTGGAGCATTCGTCTAGAGTTTGGAGGGTTCCAAGTTTGATTCCCAGTCTGAAAGCATTTCTCTTTCCTTTTCTGTTACACTAAAAACAATGAGCAGAGCCAATAAAGAAAAGTAGTAAAGATGATTTTCCTGGTCCCAACACCAGACGACTTGTCATTTTGACTGTCGGATGTTTGGTGTGGGGCCAAAACACACTTAACTATATCTAAATATTGAACTCTGAAACACCATTTGGGTCTGGATAATACTCTTGCACTCTATCAAATGAGCTATACAGAAATTCACCCTAGGTTGGTAGGAAGCGGCTAGTATTTTTTGCCAAAGTGAGTGACGCATATTATTCAGAGGGACCACATACATGTATGTTTGAATAATATATGTATGTTTAATTTATATAATGTTTTTGTTTACTAATTTATTCATGCTGATTCCAAGCACAAGAAGAAGACAAACAACTGCAATTTTAAGTGGCTACGGTAGCCAAGTGGTTAAGGCGTACGACATTCTGCTACCACTGCGTGGGGCAGTCGCCTGCCAGGTACTAGGATGTAAAACATAAACAAACCAAACCAAAATTTTATCAGTTTCTCTTTCCGTGTTTCATTGCGCTGAGATGTGTCGTAAGTTTTCCCTTATTTATGGATTCTGAAAGTGAAAAAAATCAGTCATCCTTTTTACTCCTTTTAAGTGTAAACTATGTTTTTCCCATGAAGTATGAAAAGTAAGCTTCAGCTTGCAATTATGCGATGCATTAGTCAAAATATTTAAATGGAGCATTAGTGCCATATCCTGTTAGTAGACTTGTATGTGGAAACAAATCACTGATAGCTATAACATGTCAAAAGAACTGATAGCCAACAAGTGCAGATAAATTAGTGTCAAATTTTCGGCGCGTCTAATTACCCAATACTACCCAATACCACCCAATACTCCCCAATACCACCCAATACTACCCAATTCCACCCAATACTACCCCATACGACCCAGTTATGAACCAAATACTTCTTTATTACTGTGAAATATCACCTTTGTGATCGGGAAATATGCGATTTGGTGCGGAAAACATCACTGAATTGCCGTGATTATGACCCAATACTCCCCAATACCACCCAATACTACCCAATACTACCCCATACGACCCAATTATGAACCAAATACTTCTTTATTACTGTGAAATATAACCTTTGTAGACGTTATTTACTTCCATCTGCCATATTTTATCGGGAAATATGCGATTTGGTGCCGAAAACATCACCGAATTGCCGTGACTAGGGGTTCGACGATTTACAGGAACGGGCAGAAATCTATTAATTTTTATATAGGCCTATATATTAATGAATATATATATTAGATCAGATACGTATATAACACAGTTATGGCTTTATACGTCTCTGATTAGATACATTAAAGTATCATTATCGGGTATAAGATATATTTGATAAAATGATTGCAATTACATGATCGCCATTCGGGGCAGAATCGGACTAAATTATATATATATTTATATTTATATTATTATATCTTTTTTATCGGGTACAAGATACGTCATTTGATAAAAGGATTGCAAAGAATTTAAAAAAAA
>NW_018405052.1:231503-255977 GCF_002113885.1 Mizuhopecten yessoensis
GGGTAGTATTGGGTGGTATTGGGTAGTATTGGGTAATTAGACGCGCCCTCAAATTTTCAAAGAAGTCTGCTTCTTTTTGTGTTTCCTGAAAAGCAAAAGTCATACAGTAATAGCGAAATGAGGATCAGTGCTTCGTTGCCATCTGCACAAATTATTTCTTTGCAATAACTCCTGTAGGAATGCTCAATTTTTTTACGAAACTTTCTCCTTTTTTGTTTTTACCCAAATCTGAAAATCAACAATGAACATGGCCACCAGCAGGGCTTGAATTACATCCACTTCCATGGAATAATTGTTAAAGACAATGCTGATGCTACATATGGACGACCAGTTTATACAATAAATGGTGACTGGCTTTAAAAATACAGATAATTTGTTTAAACAGTAGAAGTACAGAAAACAGGCGATGATACAATTCTAATTTTTGACTGATATATGCAACAAGATCAATAAGATTTATTTCAGAGTGTCCTATGTTACCTCCAATGTGTTAAAGTTGTCCTGATATTACTTAATACTTTTTTTTTTTTTTTTTAGTGGAAACAAAAACAATAAGACATTCAAGCCTAAAAAGAATATACCTGAAGGCACACATCAGCATGACTTGATGAAACATGCTGCTGTTACACTGGGAAGTGGAAACCTTCGTCAAGCTGTCATGTTACCAGAGGGAGAGGATCTCAATGAATGGGTGGCTGTCAACAGTGAGTATCATAAAAGGCACAAAGAAGTTATTTTAGAAACATTTAAATGCCTGTTTATATTTTTGTATACTTTCACCATGAATCACAGATCAAAGCTACTTTGTAATGATATCCATCTTACTGTCTATTTTCAAGATTAGTTTGCACATCCATTTGTTCAATTGAACTCGCTCAAACTTCATTTAGGGCTGTCATTGCAAGATGCTTGCTTATTTCTAGAAGTGAATAGATTTGTACATCAGCTTTTATATGGATTATAAATCATTATGTAAGGTCAACACAAATAAGTCATTATTTCTGTGTTTTAGCCATATACACATAGTATGTGAATTCGATAGATGCATACTAAGTAAATTTGTTTGGATATTATTACGGAAGTATTGAAATTAAATATTGGTGGGTGAATTTTACTTATCCTCATAATGAAATATTGCATTGATATCACACATTACAAAATATGTATTTTGTTTTTCAGCTGTCGATTTTTTCAACCAAATTAATATGTTATATGGGACAATAACAGAATTCTGTACAGAGGAGACTTGTCCGGTCATGTCAGCAGGTCCAAAGTACGAATATCACTGGGCTGATGGTCAGGCTGTCAAAAAGCCAATCAAATGCTCTGCACCAAAATACATAGACTACTTAATGTCTTGGGTACAGGACCAACTGGATGATGAAAGTCTATTCCCCTCCAAAATTGGTAATTTACTATATATACATCAAACACAAACAATCAAGCCCTTTTGTTACAAATTCTTTCCTGATCACCTACATGTTTCTTGATAGCAACTTATTCATTGAAAAGTTCAAACACTGCTGTTAGAAGTATTTTTTTATTTTTCCTGTAAACATACTACAAAGTTTTAAACAGTATTGAATTCTGTGATACTAGTTTTCTGCATTTCTTCTTAACCCTTTCACCCCTAGGTAACTTGAGTAGACACTAACATATATTCATCTGGATGAGTCCATTATGGTCTACAGTGGTGAAAGGATTTAACTATTTTCTGTATACCTGCAGCATTACTCCCAACCCTGTATATCACTTCTTTCATTCCATGTTTTATTCCATATAAAAATATGTTGACTTAATACAGTATTTACTGGAGATGGTGAGAATATTTAATAGTAGTTACACATTTTAATGTGAATTTCCTTATTCTTTCAGGTATTCCATTTCCAAAGAATTTCCTTGCCTGTGCCAAAACAATACTTAAAAGACTTTTCCGAGTGTATGCACACATCTACCACCAACACTTTAAGGAGGTGTGCCAGCTTGGTGAGGAAGCTCATCTCAATACTTCCTTCAAACATTTCATCTTCTTTGTGTACGAGTTCAGTCTCATCGAAAAACGAGAGCTTGCCCCCTTGCAGGAGCTGATCGACAAACTCACAAGCAAAGACAGATAGAGGCTATGACAGGGTATACACTAGTCCAATTATTTCCCACTCTGTCAGAGCTTCTCGGTTGGTGCTTCCAGTGTCATAATCTCACTCACATTGTATGCATGAAGGAGGCAATCCATAAATATATATATATATGCATTGTGTGGGCAACAGCAGCCAACAATATCACAAGTTTGTTGTCCAATGACGTATGAATTAGAAGTCTTTTATTTATTAGTATCTGTTTCTGGTCAAATTCCTCATTGGTATCTCTTTCTGGTTATATAGAGGTTAGATAAGTAATACATGATCATGCAAGGCTGTTGGTATTTGTACCAAAAGCTGGTATCTTTTAGACACACAGTATTTTTATTTGACTTGTCAAGTGTTGATGGGAAACTTTTATGAAGATTTGCTTTGTTGAACTCTTTCAAACTTCAGATGAGGTAGTGTTTGTATTTGTTGGGTGTGTGGACAAGTAGTTTCAATATGGTATCTTCAAACCTGATGCATGTACCTCTACTACTAGGAGTTGTGTATGGGTATGTCAGACCCTGCAAACTTTACATGAGGCATATAGTAAGCTGTACATACACACAGAGAACACCTTTGTACAAGAGTCTTGTATTTGATAACGTTTAAGTAACTACATATATGTATATACTGTTACCATCTCAGTTTCATTGCTGAGTTGTATTGTCAGCAAAATTACTCCTGACAACACACAACACTTCATCAATATACTTGTTTATCATAACACTCTATTTGTAAACAATGATGTAAGACTTCAATATATTTTGTGCCGACGTCTCTGACGGCTGATTATTTTAAGCAATTAAGTGCAATAACACATGATTTAATTTACGCTCTTTGTAGTGATTATTTAATATTGTTATGCAAATGTACAGTCTAACCTATATTGAGAGACCACTGAAAGAAGTCTGTTTTACCATTTCGAGAAAATTCATGGAACTGCTGTGACAAACCATCTTTTTAGTAGCAGTTGATTTCTACTGTTTGTCAAAACAGGTTGTACTGTGGTATTTGTCCAAACTAACATTCAGTTTTGATTCGTAGTAGATGTATCTTGAGGTGTTTGGAGATGTAGATGGTGGTAAAGAGACTGCTCTCTTTCATTGTAAGGAGTTGACATGGTTATATGGTAGTCCATTCTGTCCGTTTCAGTGTTATACTGATGAAAATGTATTTTTTGTTGGATTATGTTAAGGAATCATTGGTATGGTATATACTATGAACTACAAATGCATGTATATATTCTCTACCAAACCTTAAAGGTTTGTGCCATATTATTCGTGAAGTCGAGATGACGTAATATGGTCATAATTTACATATCTAGCCGCAGGTAACTACTTACGCTAGTGAATAAGACACACAACAGTGCTTGGTTTTGTTATTTAATTTGTGTACTTGGGAATTCCTGAAATGTTCTGTACTTGGAATTAAGTTTTTCAGCTGCCAAGTAATATTTATTGTTGTATAATTGACCGTGTGAATAACTGAGAATGAATGCAGATCTGTGTAGATGGTCATAAAGATAAGTTGCTGTTATTAACTATACCTATTTCTCAATTTCTGTCTCTTAGATCAGTTGAACTGGAAAATGTGTTTTAAATGTGTTACTGTTACAATAAACAGCATTGTTTTGCCAATTTGTGTCATAACACATGCATTGTTATTATCATCATAAGTTTTATATATATTATATGAATGTATATGTATATATACATCTGTTTGTAAAAAGATTGCTAAATTTTGCGTGTTATATATGTAAATAATCGTAATGAGACACTTCAGGAATCCGTCTATTTGTTGGCTCCAGCAAAATTGAAAATAATGTGCTATTTCCTTTGGAATCTTCAACAATGTAAACAAATTCAAAAGAATTCTGACTGCAAAACCATGATTACATGTAATATATTTGATAACTTCCTCCTCTTTCTTATATTATTACTACAAAGCTGCATTTTAAAGTATTTTTTCCATTGGTGTAGAATGATTTTCAATATCCATAGGAAAGCTTTAGACCAGTAGCTTGTTTTTTATGAAAAGCGTACAACATTCCATATATCATGCTTACTATTGGCTTTTGCTCCCGGGTAGTAATGTTGGAGAGAGAAAATGTGGACTGATCAAATCTGAAATTTAATCTGTTGGAAGATTGTACATAATTGTGGTATATGAATTTGTAAAACATACATGTACTGTTATTAAGTGTAACAATGGCTGTAGAAAAGGAAGGTACTGAAGTGATTCTCTCGTTGGACTAGGATTTTCTGTCTGCTGTAGTGATTGGCTTGAATTTGCAACTTTGAACTTTTCTTCATTTAGTGTCAATTCTGTCAGTTTTCAATGTGACATACAAGAATGTTACTCAGTTTGTCTGTCTGTCCATTTGAATGATTTCTTAGCAAGTACTCGGTTCAGTGTTTAGGGATTTTTGCCAAATATTTCTTATCAAAATATATTAGGATTTCCCTAATCCATGGATGTTTATTCAAGTTTCATATACCTCTCTGTTCTGATCACCTGTTAAGGGCTTTTTGGGGTTAATTTTGGGAAAGGCTCCTGTTGTCATTTAAGAAGAAAAAAATAATTGACATGTCTGCTTGGTGTGTCAGTAAAAGCAACATGCAACACTGGTTTACCACTTTTATTCATATTCAGTGAGCCAATTTTCTGGCCTTTTTATGATCATATCTTCATAAAATAATATATGACCAAAGAAACTAAAACATTCATCAAATATTATTTCATTTCACATATTGAGTGTTGCTTTGTCATCTGTCAGAATACAAGAGAAAAAATTCATACTCAAATTTTGATGTTAATTGGTGTTAATCTGCATACGACAGAGTAAATATGAGGTCGGTTTAGAAGATAGATTAATTTTGAAAAAAATTGTAAATACTTCTCAAGTCTGATTGGCTGATACATCCTTTCGAATACAATCACTGTTTGGCAGATCAAGAAAGGTCCTGCTGCCTTATCATATTGGCTTTGCCATTGAAAGAAAAATTGTGAAATCATAAAGTAGTGTTCATTTGTTTACTAATCTATTGGTGAAGATTTTCAATCATGATTGTAATAGGAGAGGCAAAAATGCACAGCCAGACCGGGGTTCAAACCTGGGACCTTCTGAACTCTTAGACGGATGCTCTACCAATTGTGCTATCTGGTCGCCAACAACTACCGACCCAGTTCAGTTCCGCTACATTCCTCTCTCCTTTTTCTTACTCTTCGCCCCCGAAGACACAACTTTAACAACCAAGGTTTGGGTATCCCCTTGCTAAGCATACACCAATTGTTTGAAATAAGGGTTGGTCACAGACACTACTGAAACGGGAGAGGAAAAATGCATGACCACTCGGCCAGACCGAGGTTTGAACCCGGGACCTTCCAAACTCTTAAACAGACGTTCTACTAATTGAGCTATCTTGTCCCTAACAATCGACCCAGTCTAGTTTCGCTACAATTGGAACAGTGTATTGGTCCTCCTCCCCCACCCCTCTCCCAAAAAAAAGCATAATAAAACCAACAGGTAGTGCAAGTTGTAGTACACGTATCTGCTTTATTATACTATATCCTTCTGGGCGGTCACCACAAGTGTCGGACAGTGCTACATGATGTATATCTATCTGTAGCAACTTAAGGTTATATGTTAGCCTACTATTATCAGTAAATGCACCTCCTTCACAAAAGATCTCTACATAAGGCAACCTGTAAATTGTGGTTTAGACTTAGGCAGTCAATTAAGGATACATTTGAAAGGAAACATTAATGCTATATATAACACTCCTGAAATACTGCATTCTTGTATAATTCTGGATGGAAATACAGTGTAAAACACATTTTGTATAAGAGAGTTTCTCTAGTTCTTGTTGCCCAAGTATCCCGTTTGCTGGCTAATTCCATAGTATTCGTGTGTATATGTACTTGTATATTTCATTCTTAGATGCCAAATATCTTTAAAATCTGTGTTATGTTACTCAAGCTACTTTAGTAGGAATGTGATGTTTTTAAGTGTTTGTTAATGAGTAAAGCTCGAATCGTTTTATTCTACCCATCCATCAGTGGACTTGTGCCTTCCCTTCAGAAGTGTTTAGGAAATAGATTGGTTATGTAATTCCATTTCAAGTGGTTTATTTTCGGATTGGCTGTCCAATCTTAGACCAACAATTTTATAAGAAACTCATTCAGGGTCTTAAGTAGATAGTTCGGAAATACATCTACTGATCAAATTACTTAAATCATTTTGGTTACATCTTGGCAGAAACGATATACTGTGTCCAGACTAACCACTTACCAGGTTCAACTGTAAACAGATCCCTAAGAATGCAAACTAATGATTTCTACAGTAGTGTAGTCATCCTGAGTGGGTAGACTAAATATCATATTTACTATCTATGGGGGGGAAGGCACAGTGCAGTGTTGGTGTTTTCCTATACTGTATAGAGAGTTGATCTGGTGCATGCTGGATCAAGTGACTGTTGGAGAGAGTCTTTAATCTTTGTCAATTTAACTTCTCACCTGTAGCCTATTACAGTGTGGCATCATATTGTAAACATGTCACACACAGCAAGAGCTGGCCTGTCCGGGTCAAAGCACTTTGTTTGTTTTGCTTGAATGATGTTGGTCCCAATGGAAAGACACAGGAGAGGACAAGGCCTAAATTAATTAGGTATTTTATGAAAATCCATGCAAAGATGTAATAAATGAATTCACAACACTAACAAAGAAGTTTTGTTTCTTAATTTATAGTATCACAAAACCAGCTTGCCACCGTAACTGTTAAAGTGGCTAGCCAAGTTTATTCATAAAAATTGAACCTTGGCTTACTAGATAATAGAGATAACTCTAGCTAGTCGAATTAACTCTGTCTAGCTTTGTATCTTCAATATACAGTGATGATATTTGGCCAGTAGCATGCTATGATGTGGCGCTATAAACTTTCCTTAAATAAATGACCATGACCTACTTTCAAGGTCACCAGCTTCAAATATGTAAAAACCATTAAAGAGCTCTGCCTGAATAGCAAGGAGGCACAGGGTAGTGATAGTTGGCCAGTAATTACCTGGCATGAAGTGCTGTACAATTTTCTGAAATAAATGACCTTGAACTACTTTCAAGGCAACAATGGTCAAATGTTTTATAAAAAATATTTCAACAATTTCTTCTAAATAACCAGGAGGCACAGGGTGATTATATTTGGCCAGTAGGTACCTCATCCTCGATATCCAGGGGTATGCTCACTTACGCTCTCTACACCCCTTGGATATGTCAGCAAAATTGAAGGCAAAAAGATAGCTGTTTGATTGGTCTCGGGTAAAATAACTGACCAATCGCTAGGCTGATGCCTGTCTTTTGAAGATTACAAAGGAGAGACGCCCGACTTCAAAGCCTGTCAATTTTTACCGCGAGATTCTTTTGATGTACATCAAAGGATCGAACTAGTCTTCTTGTCTCATCAACAAGGTGGAGCACACTGAGCCTTCAATTTTGCTATGACTTATTCCTGGCGTGCAAAGAGCGAAAGTGAGCGTAACCTCTGGATGTCGAGGACGTAGGTACCTGGGATATAGTGTTATGGTGTTTCCTCAAATGGATGACATTGACCTCCGTTGAAGGTTACAAGGGTCAAATGTGTTAAAACCTTTGGACAACTTCTCCTGAATAGCTGAGACACACGGTGATGTGGTGCTATAAACTTTCGTCCAATATATAACATTGACCTTCTCTCAAGGTCACATACATCAAATATGTAAAAATCTTAACACAACCAGGAGGCCATGGATTATTATATTTGACCAGTAGTATGCTCGGATAAAATAAGTTTTCTCAAGTAAATGACCTTGACCTACTTTAAAGTCACAAGGATCAAACGCGTAAAAATCTTCGACAACCTCTCCTAATAACAAAGATTGACATCAAAGAAATGATCTTGACCTGTTTGACCAACTTTAGAATGAAAATACTTTGACCAAGATGACTCAACGTAGAATAAACGGAGGGTCTGGCTCCCCGAATTGCAGCTGAACGGGGCTCAATAGAGGTAACCAGTAAAAATCTTTAAATTGCTCCTTTCGGTACGTATTAAGTGGAAATATTTGTTTCAGAATTTCTTTTATTGAGAACATATTCCCATGATTGCTCAAATATCCAGTTGAGCGATACAGGCTCTCACAGTTTCTAATTAAGCTCACCTGGCACAACGTGCCTGTGGTTTGGTTTGGTTTTATTTTGTTTAACGTCCTATTAACACCTAAGGTCATTTAAGGACGTGCCTCCATGTGTGTAGTATATGCATGTTTGCGTGTGTGTATGCAGGAGACAGGGTATGTTGGTGTTCTAGCTTATGGCATGGTGCAGTGTCTGTCAACTTTTTTCTCTGAAGAACTTCTTGAACACTGAAAGTCCTAGCGTCCTGATATGTGACTAGTATGCTGCTAGAGTGGAATGCTATAATGTTTCCTGAAATTATTACCTTGACATAGTTTAAGGTCACTGGGGTCAAATATATTTTGGTTTTCTCATAAATAACCAAAAAGTCAAGGATGATATTTTCGAGTATCGTGCATTAGTTGAAAGTTTAAAAGTTTCTTCAAATGAATAATCTTTAGTAATTACCTACTTTAAAGTTCATAAGGGTCAAATATTTTAAAAACTTCTGAATATTTGGCTTTTAGCATATACTGGGATAGAGCAGCTACATTGACGTGTGATGTTATTTTAATGAAAGTATGTATTGATTACATGTGTATGCACCTATATATGTGTAAGGGTTCGGTGTTTCAAAGTTAAGTTCATAAATAAAACTCAAACTTAAAACCTGTTTCAGATGAACTGCGGGTCTCATTAACATCCATAAATCTCCGTCCATGAAGCGGGCACGGCAACATCCGTCCGTATGTAACACACAGTTACATTGTTTACCAATACTATCTACATTGCCGAAGACAACATCACAACCTTGCGTAACTTAATAATTACAATTTCCTACCGAAAGGGCAAGGTAACTAGGAGAGATCAAAGTACAAAAAGCGAAGGTATATATAAATGTACATAGCATTCGTCTACAGACGCTATGTCGCATATTGCTTATTTGGGGTTCCTTTTACAAGGTCAAAGTAACTATTAAAAGTGAAGGGTCAAACTCGTTTCTTATTGTTGTCACTGTGATTTGGTCAGGTACACTTTCACATGAACGCATGCTTGCATCGTCAATACAAAGAATGGCCCGACACCTTTACAATTTAAAACCCCAAGGTCAATGTCACAAATAGAGGTCAAATGTAAATTGTTTTGTTTCTAATTGACACTATCGTTTATTTTTGTTTGCGTTGAAGCAAAGATATACCATATTTCACCAACGTTTTTTTATTCAGATATATATGAATCTAAGATTTATTTTTGTAGAAACAACGTTTCGAACAACAAAAATAGATAGTGAAAAAGACTTACGGGCGCACTGTCAATCCTATCTCTCTCCTGTTAGCTATGATATGAGTGGATTGTTGACCACTGGTTTGGTGACCCTCTCCGATAACGTATTTTCTCGGACGTTATCATTAAATCAGAGGTCTTATATCTTGCCTTATCCTGCAGTGTAGGTATACTAATGTTCCAGTGATGTAAGTGTGGCCTGCCGACACGCTAGACAACATGGGGTATTGGCTGTCACTGTTGCTCTGTTGCGCTGTCGTGCAACACGTGTTGCCAAAGTACGTCGACCCACAAATCTACATGAGATCGGTATGGACACCTTCTATTGTATCTCTTATTCGTATCATTTTAGGACATTAAGGACTTTGTCACTACACGTAGTTCACAGCTTCTGTGGAAAACTAACATCAGTGTCGGCACCGCTGAGATTCTCAAAATACGAAATGGTATTGGTTTAGGTCTAGTAAGCTTGAATTAAAACAAAGTCAAATAATGCAAATTGTATTAGTGTTAAAGATGCACGCACCGATTTGATCCTAGTTTTCTTAAAATATTTTTTACATGATACTGTCATAATTGTATGAACTACATTCCAACTCTCATCTTGATACAAAAGATGGCAGACTTTCATTGAACTATTTTTGTTGAAGATGTAACCAGAAAAGTTTATTCTTTTATTAAAGTGAGAGCAATCTCATTTTGCGCAAGTTAAATCTTTATATAGATCTGAAAAGAACGTGTTTTTCATATTTACCAACATGTTACGAACAGACAATATCTTTCAACATAAAGAATTTTAAAAGATGAAAGCTGGTGTATTTATCATATATTGATTTTAATGGGAAAGGGAATATATTCCTTCTTTCCATTTTTCCATACAGTTGCCTATTTTTGAGAATCCAAAGACTTTGGTCTTGGTATTGAGTCCGCAGGTTGCTCATGTAAGTGAACAATAATTTGGTAACAGTTACTGAAACTGACCTTCATTAAAGGACAAAAGAACCACTACATGAAAATACTTAAACAATTTTCCTCCCTAAGGGATTGGGTAATGTTACCTCATGCCTTGCGTTGTCCATACTCAAATGGAGCAATATTGTGTCGCTAACAACCGCCTTCTAAACATTTAATGCACTTTCCAGCCGGAAATGATACGGTTCAATGGCTATCCCGTGGAAATCCACAACGTGACGACTAAGGACGGCTTTATCCTGGAGACCCATCGCATTCCACGGGGGCGACGGCCAAACAAACCAGGTACCACTTTCTAACTGAATTTTATTAGGGTTTTTAAAGACATAAAAAGATCATGCTGTTCATTAACGGTAAAAAATATTGAACAAAGAAGAAACCGTTTGTCAAATTGCGTGATAAAGGAATGATGATCTTTTTTGCACATTGCAAGATAAAGGAATCGTGAACTGTTTTGCCCATTGCGAGATATAGCAATCGTGAACTGTTTTGCACATTGCGAGATATAGGAATCGTGAACGGTTTGGCCCATTGCGTGATATAGGAATCGTGAACGGTTTGCCCATTGCGAGATATAGGAATCGTGAACGGTTTGGGCCATTGCAAGATAAAGGAATCGTGAACTGTTTTGCCCATTGCAAGATAAAGGAATCGTGAACTGTTTTGCCCATTGCGAGATATAGCAATCGTGAACTGTTTTGCACATTGCGAGATATAGGAATCGTGAACGGTTTCGGCCATTGCGAGATATAGGAATCGTGAACGGTTTGGGCCATTGCGAGATATAGGAATCGTGAGCTGTTTTGTCCATTGCAAGATAAAGGAATCGTGAACTGTTTTGCCCATTGCGAGATATAGCAATCGTGAACTGTTTTGCACATTGCGAGATATAGGAATCGTGAACGGTTTGGCCCATTGCGTGATATAGGAATCGTGAACGGTTTGCCCATTGCGAGATATAGGAATCGTGAACGGTTTGGGCCATTGCGAGATATAGGAATCGTGAACTTTTTTGCCCATTGCGAGATAAAGGAATCGTGAACTGTTTTGCCCATTGCGAGATATAGGAATCGTGAACTGTTTGGCCCATTGCGAGATACCAATTGACCAGCCTATATATATAGATCCGAGTTATTGGCTTCAATCAGTGTGTCCTATTATACATATTATGGTATTTCATTGCATCCTTTAGAATACGTTGACTTGATACATAAGATTCGCCGATTAACTGAGAGCACTTCGATATTTCCCTAACGTTTACTTTTGTAGTAATCAATAGACCAGTCGTTCTGTTTCAACATGGGCTAAACGCTGGGTCCGACTCGTTCATTGAGAATGGAGCTGATGGTAGCCTTCCTTTCATACTGGCTGACGAAGGAATGGACGTGTGGTTGTCGAACAGTCGCGGGAACGCATACGCCATGAAGAACACACACTTCAACTACACTCAGGACGAGTTCTGGGCATGGAGGTAAAACACTGCGACTTAATTCGTCGTAGGTTTTAACTGGAAACATTGATTTGCTCCCCCATTAAGACCCGTGCATACTTTAATCCGGACTAGCCAAAAAATCGTCATAAGGTAAAACTTCTTTCAGAATTATTTTTTTAATCAATAAAGGTAAATCTAACTTGCTCCGATATGCATTCCATTCGCAGAAGAGTCCCTCACTTATAATTCAGGCTAACGCCGTAAAGGTACAGAATAAAGTGTCTGTCTGTAGTTGGGACGAGATGGCGACTCGTGACCTGCCCGCAGTGGTTGACCATATTCTCGGGATGACCAATGTGTCCCAGCTGTATTATGTTGGACACTCCCAAGGAACCACAACCATGTTCGCCCAGCTCAGCCAGGACCCTGTCTTCGCCAAAAAGATAAAATTGTTCATCGCGTTTGCACCCATTGGGAAGTTAGGACACATCAAGGGTATACTGAAATTGATAGCTGACCTTACACCTAGCGCAGACGTAAGTGTTTGGTACAGTAGTTAATATTGCAATTCATGTATATATATCTATTGGTCATCATGTCGAGGTAATAGGTATCTCACCATACCATTAAATATCGGATCATGTTTCTATAATAAGGCTACTATAATTCTCATTTCTATTACATCGACGCAAGATTTCGTCTTGGCTTGTTTCGCCCTTAGCATTAACGCCACGTTTCTGGTTTATTAGTTTATTTCTGCAATCAGCCATAGCCATATTCCAATGACCGGTTTCTGCCATGTATTCGACCTTATACTCTTAAGTCAGGATAAGTTCATATGGTTCCATTTTTATAGCCGATCTTATAGGCCCAAGACATTGGCAGGTATTCTATTAATTGTCTTCATGACCTTATGAAGAAAACGCGGGAACAACTAATGTCCCTCAACAAAACCTTTTATCGTGTTTTCTATTCATTCCAGATGGCTGCCTCAGAACTTGATTGACATTTCTGACTTTAAAAGTTGTTTTAATAAGCCGGTCATGTTCAACCTTTTAGTAATTACTTATATAAAATGCTCTCTAATGATCATAACGTGTATACCGCTCGACCCAAGATGGCCGCGACGGCCTCCTATTGACTGGGACATATATGGATATATTTTTCTGCTTTATTTGATCGGTTTTGACCAATGGGGACTATTTATTTCAATCTGTTGTGTATAATTGACAGGACATTTACAAGGTATTCGGGCGAAAGTATTTCCTGATGAACTCCTCTGTCGCTACAGACCTGGCTGCCAAGGTGTGTAATGAAGAGCCGGTGACCTTTGTCTGCTCAGTCGCCACCAGTATCACTGGATTCGACATCCAACAGACTAACTGGGTACGTATCATGACCGACAGATGACGAGCGTACTATCTTGGTCCTTAGCAGGACCTAAAAAAAACAGGACAGAATACTGGTGCAAACAGTAAATAATCGACCGTCTTGTTCGTACAGACTACATAATGACAGGATTGTTCATCTACACGTACTTAGCATTGTTGTCAATGTTTTATATAAATTCACCTGATGCAACAAAATGTAATTTCTGCTAGCTTCACACACATGTTTATCATTTTGACCTCTGAAATCAGTCGTACTCAAAGAAAATCAGTAATGGCTATGGTAAATGCTTTATTTTATTGTACTTTACAACAGAATTTGCCAGGTCACAATGTTACTCCACGTGGTATACTGTTTGAAATTATCCAAGATCGCGTAATTTGCTACTTTGGTTTTACTTGTAACCACAATAGTAACTTGGGGAATACCTCGATACTAGCGTAGCGTAGCTTGACCGAAACCTTTTGCACCATTTTAACCAAGGATAGACTCACTTAATCTGATTAATACAGCCGGTAGCATCAACATCAAGATTCAATGCATCTGAGAAACATTTGCACTGTAAAACGTTTCATTATCATTATTTGTAACCTTTTCACATTTACAGATCAAAGTAATCCAATACCTTGAACCAAATATAACTTTGTGTACACAACTGTTCTATGAAGGTTCATCGCTGTATCATTACAGACTAGAGTACCAAGATACCTTGCTCACGCCGCTGAGGGTACCTCTGTCCAGAATATGATCCACTACATTCAGGTGATGATCCGTTAGTAGGAGCCTCTGTCTGGTTATAATTTACATATGAGGGAGGGTACCTCTGTCCAGAATATGATCCACTGCATTCAGGTGATGGTCCGTTAGTAGGAGCCTCTGTCTGGTTATAATTTATATGTAAGTGGGGGTACCTCTGTCCAGAATATGATCCACTACATTCAGGTGATGGTCCCTTAGTAGGAGCCTCTGCCTGGTTATAATTTACATACGAGGGAGGGTACCTCTGTCCAGAATATGATCCACTGCATTCAGGTGATGGTCCGTTAGTAGGAGCCTCTGACTGGTTTTAATTTACATATGAGGGAGGGTACCTCTGTCCAGAATATCATCCACTTCATTCAGGTGATGGTCCGTTAGGAGGAGCCGCTGTCTGGTTATGATTTACATATGAGGGAGGGTACCTCTGTCCAGAATATCATCCACTTCATTCAGGTGATGGTCCGTTAGGAGGAGCCGCTGTCTGGTTATGATTTACATATGAGGGAGGGTACCTCTGTCCAGAATATCATCCACTTCATTCAGGTGATGGTCCGTTAGGAGGAGCCGCTGTCTGGTTATGATTTACATATGAGGGAGGGTACCTCTGTCCAGAATATGATCCACTGCATTCAGGTGATGGTCCGTTAGTAGGATCCTCTGTCTGGTTATAATTTATATGTAAGTGGGGGTACCTCTGTCCAGAATATGATCCACTACATCCAGGTGATGGTCCGTTAGTAGGAGCCTCTGTCTGGTTTTAATTTACATATGAGGGAGGGTACCTCTGTCCAGAATATGATACACTGCATTCAGGTGATGGTCCGTTAGTAGGAGCCTCTGTCTGGTTATAATTTATATATGAGGGAGGGTACCTCTGACCAGAATATCATCCACTTCATTCAGGTGATGGTCCGTTAGGAGGAGCCGCTGTCTGGTTATGATTTACATATGAGGGAGGGTACCTCTGTCCAGAATATCATCCACTTCATTCAGGTGATGGTCCGTTAGGAGGAGCCTCTGTCTGGTTATAACTTATATGTAAGTGGGGGTACCTCTGTCCAGAATATGATCCACTACATTCAGGTGATGATCCGTTAGGAGGAGCCTCTGTCTGGTTATAATTTACATATGAGGGATGGTACCTCTGTCCAGAATATGATCCACTACATTTAGGTGATGGTCCGCTAGTAGGAGCCTCTGTCTGGTTATAATTTATATGTAAGGGGGGGTACCTCTGTCCAGAATATGATCCACTACATCCAGGTGATGGTCCGTTAGTAGGAGCCTCTGTCTGGATATAATTTACATATGAGGGAGGGTACCTCTGTCAAGAATATGATCCACTACATTCAGGTGATGGTCCCTTAGTAGGAGCCTCTGCCTGGTTATAATTTACATACGAGGGAGGGTACCTCTGTCCAGAATATGATCCACTGCATTCAGGTGATGGTCCGTTAGTAGGAGCCTCTGCCTGGTTATAATTTACATACGAGGGAGGGTACCTCTGTCCAGAATATGATCCACTAAATTCAGGTGATGGTCCGTTAGTAGGAGCCTCTGACTGGTTTTAATTTACATATGAGGGAGGGTACCTCTGTCCAGAATATCATCCACTTCATTCAGGTGATGGTCCGTTAGGAGGAGCCGCTGTCTGGTTATGATTTACATATGAGGGAGGGTACCTCTGTCCAGAATATCATCCACTTCATTCAGGTGATGGTCCGTTAGTAGTAGCCTCTGTCTGGTTATAATTTACATTTGAGGGAGGGTACCTCTGTCCAGAATATGATCCCCTAAATTCAGGTGATGGTCCGTTAGTAGGAGCCTCTGTCTGGATATAATTTACATATGAGGGAGGGTACCTCTGTCAAGAATATGATCCACTACATTCAGGTGATGGTCCGTTAGTAGGAGCCTCTGCCTGGTTATAATTTACATACGAGGGAGGGTACCTCTGTCCAGAATATGATCCACTACATTTAGGTGATGGTCCGCTAGTAGGAGCCTCTGTCTGGTTATAATTTATATGTAAGTGGGGGTACCTCTGTCCAGAATATGATCCACTACATTCAGGTGATGATCCGTTAGTAGGAGCTTCTGTCTGGTTATAATTTACATATGAGGGAGGGTACCTCTCTCCAGAATATAATCCACTTCATTCAGGTGATAGTCCGTTAGTAGTAGCCTCTGTCTGGTTATAATTTACATATGAGGGGGGGTACTTCTGTCCAGAATATGATCCACTACATTCAGGTGATGATCCGTTAGTAGGAGCTTCTGTCTGGTTATAATTTACATATGAGGGAGGGTACCTCTCTCCAGAATATGATCTTCTACATTCAGGTGATGGTCCGTTAGTAGGAGCCGCTGTCTTGTTATAATTTATATATGAGGGAGGGTACCTCTGTCCAGAATATGATCCACTACATTCAGGTGATGGTCCGCTATTTTATATGGGAGCATTGTTTATGGTTGATGAATTTAATTTTGCAATTATAAATAACAAGAGTTTCTTTACTCCGTACTGAAATATTACAGTATATGTGCAACGAATTAGAAAGACGATTTATAATTATTTTCTTTATTCTTATTGCAATCGCACCTTTTATTCCCGATACTGGAATGACATTGCTTTAATAACTCTGCATATTGAAAAACAAGGACATGTAACTATATATATAGGCTGACTTCCATTAGTTTAGAAGCACGACAAGTTTTCTTGTTTGTTTTCTCTTCAGGAAGTTAATTCGGACCTTTACCAGAAGTTTGACTACGGTTCCCCAGACAAGAATATGGCGAAATATAATCAGGTACGGTCAAAACACTGTTAATGGACAATCTCTACTTTTGTATGATCCTTTGAGACTACTAATACTCCAACGCGGTGAGAAAATACATATACATCTGTCTAGACAGCCATATATCGTATAGAACGTGCCTATTGTCGGCTTGCCAGGTTACGACTCTATAATTATTCTTTTATTTTGTTTCCGATGCATTTTTGTTTGCTTTCGTGTCTCCTCGATTCCTTGTGTCTTTTCGTATTGGCAATGTTGTTCTTCTGTATTTACGCAACAGTACTTTATGCTTATATTGATTTTACCTATTATTTCCTCGTATAAATTATAAAATATGAATTGAAAACAATGTTCCTTAACTAATATACTTATGTGTACGCATATTACACGTCCTACAGAAGTTTGAGTATATATATATTACACTTTACCTACATGTTTATATAGGCATGTTACACTTTACCTACATGTTTATATAGGCATGTTACACTTTACCTACATGTTTATATAGGCATGTTACACTTTACATACATGTTTATATAGGCATGTTACACTTTACCTACATGTTTATATAGGCATGTTACACTTTACCTACATGTTTATATAGGCATGTTACACTTTACATACATGTTTATATAGGCATGTTACACTTTACCTACATGTTTATATAGGCATGTTACACTTTACCTACATGTTTATATAGGCATGTTACACTTTACATACATGTTTATATAGGCATGTTACACTTTACCTACATGTTTATATAGGCATGTTACACTTTACCTACATGTTTATATAGGCATGTTACACTTTACATACATGTTTATATAGGCATGTTACACTTTACATACATGTTTATATAGGCATGTTACACTTTACCTACATGTTTATATAGGCATGTTACACTTTACATACATGTTTATATAGGTATGTTACACTTTACCTACATGTTTATATAGGTATGTTACACTTTACCTACATGTTTATATAGGTATGTTACACTTTACATACATGTTTATATAGGTATGTTACACTTTACATACATGTTTATATAGGTATGTTATACTTTACATACATGTTTATATAGGTATGTTATACTTTACATACATGTTTGTATAGGCATCTTATACTTTACATACATGTTTATATAGGCATGTTACACTTTACATACATGTTTATATAGGCATGTTATACTTAACCTACATGTTTATATAGGCATGCTCTACTTTACATACATGTTTATATAGGCATGTTACACTTACCTACATGTTTATATAAGCATGTTACACTTTACCTACATGTTTATATAGGCACGTTATACTTTACATACATGTTTATATAGGTATGTTATACTTTACCTACATGTTTATATATGTATGAGACACTTTACATACATGTTTATATAGGTATGTTATACTTTACATACATGTTTGTATAGGCATCTTATACTTAACCTACATGTTTATATAGGCATGTTATACTTTACCTACATGTTTATATAGGTGTGTTACACTTAACCTACATGTTTATATAGGCATGTTATACTAACCTACATGTTTATATAGGCATGTTACCCTTAACCTACATGTTTATATAGGTATGTTATACTAACCTACATGTTTATATAGGCATGTTACACTTTACATACATGTTTATATAGGCATGTTACACTTGACCTACATGTTTATACAGGCATGTTACACTTTACATACATGTTTATATAGGCATGTTACACTTTACCTACATGTTTATATAGGCATCTTATACTTTACATACATGTTTATATAGGTATGTTACACTTTACATACATGTTTATATAGGCATGTTACACTTAACCTACATGTTTATATAGGTATGTTACACTAACCTACATGTTTATATAGGCATGTTACACTTTACATACATGTTTATAGAGGCACATTACTCTTTACCTACATGTTTAGAAAGGCATCTTATACTTTACATACATGTTTATAGAGGCACATTACTCTTTACCTACATGTTTAGAAAGGCATCTTATACTTTACATACATGTTTATAGAGGCACATTACTCTTTACCTACATGTTTAGAAAGGCATCTTATACTTTACATACATGTGTATATAGGTATGTTACACTTTACCTACATGTCTATATAGGCATCTTATACTTTTCATACATGTTTATATAGGTATTTTATACTTTACATACATGTTTATATAGGGATGTTACACTTACCTACATGTTTATATAGGTATGTTATACTTTACATACATGTTTATATAGGCATGTTACCCTTAACCTACATGTTTATATAGGTATGTTACACTTTACATACATGTTTATATAGGCATGTTACACTTTACCTACATGTTTATATAGGTATGTTACACTTACATACATGTTTATATAGGTATGTTACACTTACCTACATGTTTATATAAGCATGTTACACTTTACCTACATGTTTATATAGGTATATTACACTTACCTACATGTTTATATAGGCATGTTATACTTTACATACATGTTTATACGTTAATTTCACGCTAACTACATGGTTGTTTGTACATTTCACATATCTTGCTTGTTTGTGTACATACATGACGCTTTACCTTTATGTTTGTACGCGAATATTATAACTCCCCGCGTGTTGATGAGCGTGCAAATATTATTATAATTTTTTTTAAAGATAGATTGATTTTGACCCTGATCTTATATCTGTTTTCTTTTCAGACTACGCCACCACGCTATGCTATTCAAAATATCAAGACGCCGGTAGCTTTTTATAACGGGAACAAAGATTGGCTGGCCAATCCAACTGATGTCACATATCTCTTGGATAACCTACCAAACATTGTGAAGAAGAGAACATTCCCTAACTGGGACCACGTGGATTTCATCCTAGCTATGGATGCGCCGAAAATATTATATCCGGAAGTGTTACAATTGATCAAAGATACACATGCAATGGAATAAACGTACTTGCAATGTATGTTGTAATAAATTGAATATTTATTTGTTATCGATGGATAAACTAGGTTTGCTTGGGTGCGTTCCTTAATATTACTCATCATATCATGGACCTTTTCGACAATTCCGAATGTCAGAATGCAGGGGTGATTGATGAGCCTATTCAATTGGGTGTTTCACTCTTCCAAATAGCTCATATCGCTTATCACTTACTTATGTTTAATAAATTATTTCAAGAACTCGAAATTTTGTTCATATATCATCTACATATGTACTAATATTCAAACCACTGGTATTGGCGCCTTATAGGAAGAAAGTCAGACATAACGCTATGGTTGTGGCTAAGCATTGGCATAGGTAGTGTTATATTGTCGCATATTTACAAAATTGACATCAGCGGTTTAAGTGGTATATCAATCGAAAAGGAAACACAGGAAAAGAAATGATCGACATCAAATCAAAAGTAAAGCCCTTGTCGTATCATTGATGTACTGTACTTTCAGGATAAACTTGATAACGGGCTGAAATCTCTCGTCAGGAAAGAATATATTCGTTATGAAATAGAATACTTTCACTTCTTTAACAAATGTCGGAACACTCAGTAGTTTCAGATTTTTTTCCCTGAACAGTATTATAAGAAAGACATTACATAGCTTTTTTAACATTGTTGATGGTTCCATGTAGATCAAACAGAGAAAAAATGTATAGGCAGCATTAGTAGAAAGGGTTGGATTCAGGGACAGAAAGTTCAAGAAGGAGTTGTAAAATTATCACCAATAAGACTGAAAACAGCAGGGAAATGAAGCAGAAGCTGGAACAGACAAGGACAAGGGGGCAGAAGACATTTTTTATGAGACTTACAGGAAGAAAAAAAAGTGAGGCCAAGTAGGCAGCTTGAAGAATGACCAGATAGCCTCTTACAATACTAATGATAGGAAAACCGAATATTTCACCCGGCATCTGACAGAGAACAACAACGGTGAAACCTTCTGAAAGATAGAGATGTCTTCTTGAAGGCATGCTAATTATAATTTAAAGTAAATTGAACAAATATCTAGACATCAATATAAGAGTCATCATAAAAACTGAGATTTCCCCCGCCCTTCACTGATTTTAGCAGTGAGTATGTTCTCTTTTAATTCCAGGGACGTGACGACTAGCACGTGTAAAACAGGAAGTTAATTGTTATCATAATATACATTTGTTGGTCAATAGTCTTGATTCAAATACTAATAGTATATGCCCAAAAAGAGCACCACCAAAGAGGGACATTACAACCAAGCCTCTCTACAAGCTAAGATGTTTTAATATACATAAATACAGCTACAGATACAGCGGAAACTATGAAGATTATGCACGCTAATCCATTGTGCACGCTATTGAGAAAGGTTCATTTGAGGGAATCGTATTAGTCAGAACCTTTACTTTGGCTAGTTCTAGTCGATTTCACTGTTAAACTGACGCAACACTTCCGAACTATATATGACAGGAACATTTTATACAAAGCGTTGTTGGATACGACAATACTTGCTATACCCTTGTTGACATATTTAAGTTATCTCGAAGCAATACTTATTTTTATGTGAGTGAGCGTAAAACTTTCAGAACTAAAAGACGTTAAGGATGTAATCCTCTGAGGTTTCAGTCACGTTCAAGTCTCGTTTTGATCTGGTGTAATGTTTTTTTTAATATTTAACAAATTATGATAGGTATAATAGCAAACACACATCTGAAAAACATGTAAAAAAAACTAGATGTCTGTTGCGCCTAGAACATTTTTTACAAGAATTTTTAAAAAATGGCCAATTTGGTGGCCATTTTGAAAAAGTGTTTTTATGTGAATTTCTTGCGCTTCACAAAGGGACAAAATTCTCCTTTTTTGACACTAGATTAATCACTTAAATTGTCATTGTGTCACCATTTTTAATTGTAGCAGGTTCAATTTTGCTGTACAACTTTATAATGTTCAATATGATTAAAATAATATGCAAAAAAGTAGAATGTTATATATTATTGATATTTTTTTTCACATATTAGGGTAACTGAGGCACTTTTGATTTTTGACCCCGAAAAAGGGGAAAAATAACACAATTGATTATGGGACAAAAAAAAGAAGCACACTGACCCCCCATTTTTGTGGCTGTTTTAGAAAGAGAAACACATTTTCTTTTGATTCATTGAATACTAAAAAAAGTTTATGACAGGATTTTTTTATATCAAGCGTTTAATCGGCAAAAAATGGTGAAAAATGTGCATTTTTTCATTACAAAATAAGGGGTAGGGGTAACTAAAATCCCATTTTTGAATAAAATGAATAAGTTTAAGACATTTTACTTCCATAGTTTCAAAGAAAATTTAATTTTTATCAATTCTACAAACATTCATACATATCTGATTACACACTTGGAAGAAATTGTATGAATTTGTTCTGCAAATGGTCAAAACCCGAAAATTCACCTAAAATCACACATTGTGTTAAATTGGTATCTTTGACCGATTATAGCACAAAAACGAATACACCGACATATCTTTTTTTTGCATTTTCTACTTTGCCATGATCTCCTTTTTCCAAAAATCAATATAAGAAAAAAAGTTTGACTTCTTAGAGGTGTACATCCTTAAGTTGGACATAATTGGATCACGATGAGAAGAGCACACATGTCGTTAGATAAGGTGTTCTACATTACCAGTACAGCTATACCTCAAAATCATTCGTCAAATCTAGCGACAACCATCTTGGCAGGGGAGAACCCTACAACAGTTGCTTGTAGTCATGGTGCGTCCCAATCTGTTGTGGTTATTTGTCTTGTTTGCTATGACAACACACATCTACAGCACGCCCAATCCAAGTCGACATGGAATTCGATACGACCCGGAAGTTTATATGAACGCTGTATGTACTTGTATTCTACCTCATTTTAGCTAAAACTAAAATTTCCATTGCAAAACTTGAATGTTAAGCTCCCGTATATCTATTCGTACTGAGCTATTTGTTGTCAGTGTTAATATAGCAGTAAAGAAGTCGACTGGTTTTGGTGGAGTTCTTACTCTGCAAGGTGCGTTTTCAAAAATGAAGTGAAACCGATAGACACATTTTGTAAATATAAACATATTGATATAAGGCTTTATTTGGTCATTTAGCTATAATAACCTAAATTCACTACCAGCGTTAAAAAACATTATCTATGTGTCAGAGAGTATTAGTCTGCATCCAATATTGGTTTTCTTACTTCAGAGCTGTAGTACTAATATCAAACGTGGGTATACTGGTTAGTGTCCCTCGTGGTTTCGTTGTAGCTATCCCGGTTCTCACTTTGAGAGAACCTTTACCTATAAGCTTACCTTTGGTGTCGTCGACAAAGCAGAAGACGCTTACGCTTTCGGAACACCTTGTTTAGTTTTCCTTCAACTTCCTTTGAATTTTTCAACGTTCGCTGTGTACAGCTGTAATGAAATTGTTCACATTTTACCCTTGTTGATATTTCGATACTCTCCAGATGTCCAGCAGCAAGCATGGTACGGGTGTAAGGACTATTCTCTGAAGACATCAGTGTTTATTTTGTAGATTTATTAAATAACGTTTTATTTCAGTATTCACAATTCCAATTCGAATAAAAACATTTAATAATAACAAAAAAAATGTTCTTATCCAAATCCTATGATTTATGAACATTGTCAGTGATATTAATGTTTTTATTAAAATTCATCGGAGGAAACGGGTGTATAGTAGTATGCACAACAGATAAATGCATATACGAATAGAAATAAGAATTAAATATTGTGGTATTTTATCGTTTTATCATGTTAACTTTTCAAAAAACGACATTTCGAAAAATAAAACGATGGTATTAACAAAGAGGCTTATGAAAATTGCCATTCTTTGAGACATTGTATATGCTTAATCAAATATATTTTATAAACACCGATACATTATAGTTGGTATCATTCTAGTTGTCTGTTGTAGAGCCAGCTCCTGACGAGTAAGGGCTACCCGTGTGAGGAACACGAAGTACCGACTGATGACGGCTTTATCCTTGGCCTCCAGAGAATACCCCATGGCAGACTTGAATCACAGAAAGGTAGACATGTTGTATATTCATTCATGTCCGATTTAGGATTCGACATTTTGGTAAAGTAAGCATGAACCTTCATGAGTAGAGTAACAGGGACGTACGATCTGCGTTGATCACATGGTAGTAATGTATGCCCGAATCAGACTCGAGTCACAGTATCGTGGGAAATACACGGATCCCCACATATATGTCACAGCTAATGTACAAAGTAGCCGACATTTCCCGTCTTCCATCACAGTATACAAATCGGAGGCTTGTCGTTTCTGTGCTTGTCCTCAATGTGCAAGACACGGTGACTTTACTGGCCTTTAAAACCATAAATTAACATCCTTTAAGCGCAGTGTACTTCATTAGATGTCGACCGTTGCCTTTCATTCTCTGTGTACAAATGCGCCGTCCTTCACCTCCCTTTATCACAATGCATGTACAACAAGGATGTGAATATGTAATGCTCTTAAATATCAAAATAATGACTTGATCTAATTTTTATTACAGCAGTGTTCTGCTCAAAAGTATACCTGGACTCAGCATGTTCTGTCGACATTTG
>NW_018405052.1:256455-257216 GCF_002113885.1 Mizuhopecten yessoensis
ATGTGAAATCTTGCGGAGAAAATACTTGAGGGACACGAGAGGAGAAATTTAGTGGTGCGTAAAACAAGTAAGCAAGTTTGTTTTGACCTTATCTTTGAGTATACAATGGTTTATTAATGTTACGTCGTCCGCTATTCTGTGTACCGAATGAAGAATTTGTTTCGAAAAAATGTTCCGGATCGTGTCCGAGGTAACACAAATCGGTGATTTTCGCGAGCTTCGAAACTGCTTGCGAAATAACTACACTGTTTTGAAGATATATAATGGGTGTTATTTAAAGATTAATGTCCCTACTTTCGATCGAGACTACGCTGTGGGAAGGATTTTAGCGGATAAAATTTCTGTGACACTTCAAACAAAATTACCTCAATTTTGCCAGCCGCTGGTAGGGGCTGAGTTCCTCACCTTTCTAGTTTTATATATTCATTTTTCATTTTTTTTTTGATAGACGTGCCCACCACCTATGGTACTTCCTTCTTCGTGTGCAAAGACAATGGATCAAGGATTGTAGGGAAGTCACCTCCTCTAAAAATCGTGTGTTCAGTTATATGTTGGTGGAAGAAATCGTCCTTCGTACAGTCAAGAAACATGTGTACTTGGTCATAATTATTATCCCTGCCTTCCCTGTTGTATAAATTCCCTAACATTAAAAGGTGCCCAGTGAGAAACCCATTAGTCAAATTGCTCAAAACCTACTGGAAGGCTTTCCGTTTCTGTCTATGCCATGCTACTGTATTTAAAGGGACATCACGTGAAAAGGC
>NW_018405052.1:258140-304661 GCF_002113885.1 Mizuhopecten yessoensis
AAAAAAAAATCACGATTAATATAGTATTCCATTTTCAGATCCATATGCAGCTCTTTTTAGGTATATGATTATACCTCCCCCACAGTATGTCGTGATGGCATCAACCTTTTGTGTCATTCATCAGTGTACTGTGAAGGCCTTAACGTTTACTGTCATTAATCACAGAGTATAACGATGACGTCACTCTTTATGTGTCAGTTGACCATGATTACGTCAGGCTACTAGTATACAGTCGATTAGCACAGCTTATAACGATGTCGTCGGTCTTTACTATCATTAATCACAGCGTAAAGCGATGACGTCAGCCTTTACTCTATTTTATAACAGTATAACATGATGATGTCAAACTTTGATGTCAACAATTACAGTGTATAACGATGCCGACATTTATGGTCCTTTATCAAAGTGTACTACTAGGATGCCGACATTTATGGTCCTTTATCAAAGTGTACTACCAGGATGCCGACATTAACGGTCCTTTATAACAGTGTACTACTAGGATACCGACATTAACGGTCCTTTATAACAATGTACTACTAGGATACCGACATTTACGGTCCTTTATAACAGTGTCCTACTAGGATGCCGACATTAACGGTCCTTCATCACTATGTACTACTAGGATGCCGACATTTACGGTCCTGTATAACAGTGTACTACTAGGATGCCGACATTTACGGTCCTGTATAACAGTGTACTACTAGGATGCCGACATTAACGGTGCTTTATAACAGTGTACTACTAGGATACCGACATTAACGGTCCTTTATAACAATGTACTACTAGGATGCCGACATTTACGGTCCTTCATCATTATGTACTACTAGGATGCCGACATTTACAGTCCTTTATCACTATGTACTACTAGGATGCCAACATTAACGGTCCTTTATAACAGTGTACTACTAGGATACCGACATTAACGGTCCTTTATAACAATGTACTACTAGGATACCGACATTTACGGTCCTTTATCACTATGTACTACTAGGCTACCGACATTAACGGTCCTTTATAACAATGTACTACTAGGATACCGACATTTACGGTCCTTTATCAAAGTGTACTACTAGGATGCCGACATTTACGGCCCTTTATAACAGTGTACTACTAGGATGCCGACATTAACGGTGCTTTATAACAGTGTACTACTAGGATACCGACATTACCGGTCCTTTATAGCAATGTACTACTAGGATGCCGACATTAACGGTGCTTTATAACAGTGTACTACTAGGATACCGACATTAACGGTCCTTTATAACAATGTACTACTAGGATACCGACATTTACGGTCCTTTATAACAGTGTACTACTAGGATACCGACATTAACGGTCCTTTATAACAATGTACTACTAGGATGCCGACATTTACGGTCCTTTATCACTATGCACTACTAGGATACCGACATTTACGGTCCTTTATAACAGTGTACTACTAGGATACCGACATTACCGGTCCTTTATAGCAATGTACTACTAGGATGCCGACATTAACGGTCCTTCATCACTATGTACTACTAGGATACCGACATTTACGGTCCTTTATAACAGTGTATTACTAGGATGCCGACATTTACGGTCCTTTATCATTATGTACTACTAGGATGCCGACATTTACAGTCCTTTATCACTATGTACTACTAGGATGCCAACATTAACGGTCCTTTATAACAGTGTACTACTAGGATACCGACATTACCGGTCCTTTATAGCAATGTACTACTAGGATGCCGACATTAACGGTGCTTTATAACAGTGTACTACTAGGATACCGACATTACCGGTCCTTTATAGCAATGTACTACTAGGATGCCGACATTAACGGTGCTTTATAACAGTGTACTACTAGGATACCGACATTAACGGTCCTTTATAACAATGTACTACTAGGATGCCGACATTTACGGTCCTTCATCATTATGTACTACTAGGATGCCGACATTTACAGTCCTTTATCACTATGTACTACTAGGATGCCGACATTAACGGTCCTTCATCACTATGTACTACTAGGATACCGACATTAACGGTCCTTTATAACAATGTACTACTAGGATACCGACATTTACGGTCCTTTATAACAGTGTACTACTAGGATGCCGCCATTTACGGTCCTTTATAACAGTGTACTACTAGGATACCGACATTACCGGTCCTTTATAGCAATGTACTACTAGGATGCCGACATTAACGGTCCTTTATCACAGTGTACTACTAGGCTGCCGACATTAACGGTCCTTTATAACAGTATACTACTAGGATGCCGACATTTACGGTCCTGTATAACAGTGTACTACTAGGATGCCGACATTAACGGTCCTTTATCACAGTGTACTACTAGGATACCGACATTTACGGTCCTTTATAACAATGTACTACTAGGATGCCGACATTTACGGTCCTTTATCACTATGTACTACTAGGATACCGACATTTACGGTCCTTTATCACTATGTACTACTAGGATACCGACATTAACGGTCCTTTATAACAATGTACTACTAGGATACCGACATTTACGGTCCTTTATCAAAGTGTACTACTAGGATACCGACATTAACGGTCCTTTATAACAGTGTACTACTAGGATGCCGACATTTACGGTCCTTTATCATTATGTACTACTAGGATGCCGACATTTACAGTCCTTTATCACTATGTACTACTAGGATGCCGACATTTACGGTCCTTTATCACAGTGTACTACCCGAAGGATGATCAGCCCGTGGTACTGCTGCAACATGGTCTCTTGTCCTGCTCGGCATGCTGGCTGGAGAACCTCGTCAACGAGAGTCTGGGCTACTTGATGGCAGATAATGGACTGGATGTTTGGTTGGGAAACAGTCGAGGTAACACATACTCCCGGAAACACAAAACACTAAGCCCTAGCGACCCAGAATTCTGGGAATGGAGGTTCGTACACCATTCACTACATTTTGGTGGCTTTTTTTTTTGAGAAGACGCAAACCCCAGTATTCAAAGTATTTACCTATAAAAATATTCTATAAGCAAAGTTCGTTTCGTCAAAATTGGTAGGACGTCGACTATCCATTGGCATTTTACCCAATAAAATTGAAATTAGCGTCTTGCCAACCCCACCTTATAATACAGCCTCGTCTAAAAGAACTCAGTATGCTAGAAGGTCATTATGGATCTTCTCATCTCTACTGTGATACGAGTTTAGTATTTATAACGCGTTTCCTTTCCTACTTCGGGTTATTGGTTTTCATTTGGTTTGTAAATAGTTGGTGAATACCAAGTCTATATTGTACTTATCGTGTCTGTAGTTGGGACGAGATGGCAATGTACGATCTACCGGCCATGGTAGACTATATATTGAACGTGACAAACCGGAAGCAATTGTACTATTTAGGATACTCCCAGGGAACACAGATCGCATTCTCCGGCCTCGGCCTACCCTGGAATACGGACAAAGTGAAGATGTTCTTTGCGTTTGCACCTGTCACTACACTCGGCGACATCATCAGTCCTATCCGACTCCTTGCACCATTTGTCAAACCAATACAGGTGTGTTTGACCTTAAATGTTTATAAATTAATGGACTTAAATACTTCTAAAATGTTCTTATAAGACGCAATTACGCAATGCATATTTATCGATTAATGATTAGTTTCAAGACACTTCCATATTTTTCAGACACTGTATGAAATATTCGGGAAGTCTGAGTTTCTCCCCAGCACTGACATTGTAAAGTGGCTCGGACGGGCGGCATGTAGCAAACCTGGCCTCGACTTCATCTGTGAAAACGTCCTCTTTGTCCTCGGTGGCTACGACTTCAAGCAGATGAACGAAGTACGTAAGGGTCAGCTATATTTCATCTACTTCCATCATATTTATGTCCCCGGGGGTGCCAAAATAAATCTAGTCTTTTTCAATAACTGTACTTGATTATATTCCGAGGGACAAGTAATTCAATTTCAATATCGTCTTTCTCGTTGATGATTGATCTCCAAAATGTGCCCTCGTTGTTCGATGGTAAAAGGATCCCCGACTGTCCTCCGCCTTGTTGATTATTATTGGTATTTTATGTTTCAGTCACGAATCCCGGTTTATGTAGCCAACCATCCCGCCGGCACCTCTGTCCAGAACATTGTCCACTATGCTCAGGTTTGTTAACACGAGGAACACGAGGGAAGTAAAGCCTTGTATCACTGCAATAGTTCTACGTGGCGACAGAACATGTAGTGATTATTTTCCACATCGACAGCTTACGTTTGCCGTGACACAGTACTGTAACAACACATTGATACAAAAGTGATGTATTTGGTTGATGATACTCACAATCCAAATGGTACTTTTCAATTTGCGTTGTATGAGCGACTTTTGCAATGTTGTTTTATGTCATTTAATAAGGCAAGAAACTCGTTTGGATCCCTTGTTGCAAACGCTCCTGATAAGTTACCACAAAATATCTTTTCAATAATCGGAACTCACAAAATAAAAATTGGAATGGAGTTCATTTGAATAAATCCATGAAAATGCCACTAAAGGTGATTTTTGCATATAATTATTTATTGCGATTATGTTTTGAATAATCATTTCATGTTTGAATTGGATAGACTGTTAACGATAGATAAGATCTCTTTTACGTACCTTGCCTGAATCCATTGGACTAATATTATTTTGCATACATGTCTTGTTTTAATGTGACAAACCAATACTCGCCCTTAACGACATAAAGAAATAAGTGAGAAACATATGTATTCAGTCTATTCCACTCCATACTTCAGTCTGTCCTTCACAAGAACTTCTTGATGTATGACTTTGGGTCGGAGGCTACCAACTTAGCCCGCTACAATCAGGTAAGACTTGTCGGTGATAGCACACTACAATCAGGTAAGACTTGTCGGTGATACTTAAGCCCGATACAATCAGGTAAGACTTGTCGGTGATACTTAAGCCCGCTACAATCAGGTAAGACTTGACGATGATACTTAGCCCGCTACACTCAGGTAAGACTTGACGACGATACTTAGCCCGCTACAATCAGGTAAGACTTGACGATGATAATTAGCCCGCTACAATCAGGTAAGACTTGTCGGTGAAACTTAAGCCCGCTACAATCAGGTAAGACTTGACGATGATACTTAGCCCGCTACACTCAGGTAAGATTTGACGATGATACTTAGCCCGCTACAATCAGGAAAGACTTGTCGATGATACTTAAGCCCGCTCCAATCAGGTAAGACTTGTCGGTGATACTTAAGCCCGCTACAATCAGGTAAGACTTGTCCGTGATACTTAAGCCCGCTACAATCAGGTAAGACTTGACGATGATAATTAGCCCGCTACAATCAGGTAAGACTTGTCGATGATCCTTAAGCCCGCTACAATCAGGTAAGACTTGACGATGATACTTAGCCCGCTACAATCAGGTAAGACTTGTCGATGATACTTAAGCCCGCTACAATCAGGTAAGACTTGTCGGTGATACTTAAGCCCGCTACAATCAGGTAAGACTTGACGATGATACTTAGCCCGCTACAATCATGTAAAGACTTGTCGGTGATACTTAACCCGCTACAATCAGGTAAGACTTGCCGATGATACTTTGCCCACTGCAATCAGGTTAGATTTGGCGATGATACTAATTAAGCCTCTTTCAATCAGGTAAGATCTTTCGATGGTACGCCACTTCGGGTAGGAAGTTGCCAACTTTGCCCGCTAAAATCGTTTGCTCTTTACAATTAGGTGAGACTTACGGATTAAACTTTACCGGCTACAACCAGGCAAGACTGCGGATAAGTATGACTTTGGGTAAGAGATTACTAACATTTCCAAGTTGGTAAAATATATCAAGCGGAAAAATATGATTGAGAGGTTTTCAACCTTGCACGCTGCTTGTCTACGATCCGTAGGGTTTCTTTTGCGCTCCAGACAGGTAATACTTCTTGATGATGTACGAGGTTGTAAGCCTTGTCAGCATTTCAACAAAGATCAGGTTTGTTCAAGATTGTGTATACTGTATTACAAGAAATATTCGCTATTTATAAACATTCATAGTCTTCGCGATTGCTGTAAACCAACGAAATAAATGCTAACTTTAGATGGTTGTTTATATGCGGTATTTTATGTACCACTAAATCGCGCAAACCACGAAAGAAAACACCCGCAAACATTTCCTGTTATACAGTAACAGTGGGAAGGCTTCTAGACTCCCCTCCCCATACACTACTATATCAATCACCTCAGTTATTTTTGACTTACGTTAACCATGCAACCTTTACCCTGATATATTCCCGGGGGAGCAGACGACTCCGCCAGCCTGGAACGCGTCTCTGGTGAAGACCCCGACAGTTGTGTACTCCGGCTCAAAGGACTGGTTGGCCGATCCCACTGATGTCAACGCCCTTCTGCCCGAGATAACAAACCTAGTGGCTACCAAAACCATGGATGAATGGGAACACCTGGACTTCATATGGGCCATGGACGCGCCACAGCAGGCGTACAACGACGTCATCAGACGCATCCACGAGCAGGAGGCAGTCGAACGCAACTCGACGTAGACTTTTACTGTCAATATACAATAAACTGTATACGACATTTTAGTTCGTATGATGTTATTTAGTTGGGATTCGATAAGACTTGAAAAAGTACGTTGCACAAAGGAAATGAAAATAAATGATATCACCCTAGGATGCTTATATCCACGTCCTTGCAGTTCATTGTCAAGGTCTCCTGTGATGTATATCTGAGATGTTGATGCTGTTTGTGTTTAAACGTTTACGTTATCATAGAAAAATATGGCAATGGTGGCGGACTAACAGCGATGATTTGAAACAGCTACACATTCAAGTTCTGACGAAGGCTTTCCGAATGTTTGGTACGATATCTTCTACCACAATCCGCTGTGATATTCCACTCTCAGATCATTGTTTATACACCACACGTGGTATATGACCTTCCAGAGTTTTGATTTTTTGGCCGAGAAGATGAACTTCGACCGGGACGACTTTTTCCACACGCTTTTTGCCACTGCTGTTTAGTTCACGTCGTCTGCTGTCAAAATCCGGCAAATATTGGTGACTTTGTGAGGTTATGCGATGGGTAAAATGGGGTAATTAAAACAATATTAAAAAAAGATGATACTTAAAGATTTGATCGCTAGTTTCAGGCAAAATTGTTACAGACGCTCGATATCGTTTCGACGTCACACCGTCGCGTGTCCACTGAGGTCGTGAAACCAAAACATGATCTGTCACAATGTCGGAAAATATTTCGTTCCCCCAACGTCCCGTTATCGCTATTTGGAGGGTCTGACTATGGCTGAACCTTCACTATAAACGTCAACCATAGAACCGTGCCGAAGAAACGTCCCAGGCTATGGTTTTGGACATTGACAGCGATTAGTTCTTCATCACTTGGCGGGATGCAGACTTCGTACGATATGCATACGCGCATGTAGTCTGCGGTTAATTTATATGAATTGATGCAATACTGCATACTCTCAATACTTAAAGACGTTCATCTACTAGATTTTTTTTCACGAAGTTGCTGTCAAAACATTTATTTTGACAAATATTAAATTTGTAAAAAAAAAAAGCTAAAAAGTTATGAATATTAATGAGTGACATTTTACATATGGGTAATATCACTACGCCAGCCTTGTCAACAAACACATGTGTGTATGTTATTAAAATCAGGTCACACTTCAGATGTTTCTGACTGAGATTGTGGTAGAAACAGATCGCACGACTCGTAGTTGTTGAGTATAGTATTTATTTCACTTTCGTTAGTTAATTTTCAAAAGTTACAGAAAGACACTCGCTAAAGCTCGTGTCTTCTGTGACTTTTAAAAATTAACTAGCTCGAGTGAAATAAATACCATATTCAAACTGGAATAATGAATATGTTATTTGGTTATGGCCAAATCTCTTAAAACGCTACTATGCGTACAACTGAAAGGAATTAGTCTAGTTAAAACATATTTTATTTAAAAAAAAAAAGGGATTAATAAAAGGACTTGGCGGAAGTCTCTTTTAAAACAGAAGTGCCATGTTTGGCCATTTTACAGATCCTTCACCCATAAAGTATTTATTGCTGCATGAAGATGCCTATATTTGAATAAAATCCGTTTGACACCTTGCAAAATGTCATAGGTTGGCTGTAAAGTGACATACCTTTCATTTATCTGTTCAAATAATTAAAAAGCAACCCAAAACATATTACTTTAGCAAAATGATATATTATATTTAAATATGTTATCACATTGTTACATCAATGAAATACAATCCAAACAGGGAAAAGTTCATTTTAATTCGCTTTAAAGAGTACGCTCATTTTCACCATCAAACAACTTTGCTTAATTGTCTATTAAAAAATCATAAATGCGCCTCGTGCTATCCCTGTTAACACCCAGAAGGGGATATCTTTACATACTATGTTATAGTGTTCCTTTGCTCTAAAAGAAGGGTATGAGGGTGCAGTTTTGGCATTTTTCGTTTGAGCGTCACAGAGAAAAAAGAGCAAACAGATGTCGAACAAATTAATTCACCGAGTGAATAATACAATCAAATCAGAGGATTGGTCACAGTCTTACCGGCTGTATCTTCCTCGGGAAGAATGCATTGTAAATAAAAAGAATAATAACAAAACAAAATGAAAAACTCATAATATATATATATATATCACCAAAAGATGAAGAAAACATATGAGCACTGAAGTAAAATAACGACACGACTCTGTGTCTGTTGGCATGACAATAAAACATATTGTCTCCTGCATGTGAACGTACAGTGGGCCTCTTGTACCTGTCACTTGGCTATACTAATTTTGGTACATTCCATACGCTAAATTGAAACCAATTCAAACGGAACTTGTTATTAAATTTTATAACATTATACACAACATTTCCTTTTGAACTGTTTCGGTGTAGTTTGTATGTTTAAAAGGTTCGAAGAAATTCTTATCGTTGTAAACAATAACAAATTTTTTGAACCTTTTTATTACTAATGTCTACCTGTGGTATGTCTCGGTGTAAATCGGATCCCTATCAATCCTGTTTGATGTTTTACTACCTTATGATAACTATCTTCCTGATGATCTTAAGCTAGTGACATAAATACCTGCATAGGTGGCTTTGAATATGAATATCTATCATTGATGGTTAAGACTCAATGTGACAACAACATGTTCTCAATTTCAATCCTATCTAATACAATGGAACAAAAGAACACAGGTAAAGAACACACAAATTTATTAATAGACACAGTAATACTACCTACTGAACACATTGACCTAGCAAATACACATTCTGGAGTCCTTCATGGGGAATACTGACCGCATTCTCATTGGAAAATGTTGGTATTTTTTTCCTAAAATCTTTCAAATTTTCAATCTCTGTTGGTGAAAAAAATATGTGTTAATGTTCAGATAACAAAATATCAACAAAACAAGGAGAATCTTTTATAAGTGAAGAGTTTTTTAATTGAGTAAAAAATAAATAAGTATGAGACTAGATACAATGTTCTTAAGTATGAGTGATAAACCTATGTTTCATGGTTGTTTTTTTACACCCGCAGACCCGATATTCCGGTGATTTTCACCGATTGACATCAGCAACGTTTCCCTCCAATTCATGCCCAGATGCATATTTATATACATGTATATTTAAATATGCTCTGCATTAACACTATATGGACACTACCAAAATAAATTCATTTCCTAAATACATAATTAAATAAATATATGAACATGTTTCTCTTTGCCGTTGTATATAGCCATCTAACACCAAGTCAGATGAAAATGCCAAACAAGAGGCCCATGGGCCTTAACGGTCATCTGACATCCGATTCAAATTAGGACTGTCATCCAGGGGCCAAGTCATACTTTTCCTCGGTCCGGGTGACCTTGCTGCATTGTCCATTATTTTTTCCTTGTGAACACAATAACTGCAGTTAATATGAACCGATTTTGATGAAACTTTGTATGCAGCTTTGTATCAATGAGATCTTGGATGAGTTTGAATACCGGACCAATTTGACCATAACTTACATAATTATTCCCCTTGGTTATTCTATTATTGTTGGACCCTGTGAACACGATAACTGAAATAAATGGGTGTGACTCCAATTTTGACCCAAGGAGTCTGTTTTGAACAAACTTGGTAACTGTATGTCTTCTGTTCTTGGTTAAAAGAAACAAGTAAAAACGTTAATCAATGATTTATTAAATAAGGCACAACATTTCAATAGCACCTTGTTAGTAGCAAAAATGCGTCATGAATGAAAAAAAGGTGTACCACATGAATTTACATCTATTCTTATGTAATGTCAATCAACATCACAGGGACAAATAATAATATAATGACAAAGGCCAATAACTCTGCAGATTTTCGTCAAATAATTACCGGACAAAGTTTCATTGAACTCCGTCAACATTTATTCAAGTTATCGTGTTTACAAGGTCCAATAATAATATTATTACTTAGGGCAATAACGCTGTAAGTTACTGTCAAATAATTTCCAGTTTCGAACTCATCCGAGGTCTTATTGATATAAGGCTACATACAGAGTTTCATCAAACTCGGTTGATATTTACTTAAGTTATCGTGAACACAAGGTCCAATACAAAATAATGTTATAATAGTATTACAAAGGACAATAACTCTGTAAGTTACTGTCGAATAATTCCCATTTTCAATTCACCCGAGATCTTATTGATATAAGGCTGCATACAAAGTTTCATCAAACTCGATTAACATTTTCTCAAGTTATCGTGTTCACAAGGTCCAATAATAATATTACAAAGGGCAATTACTCTGTAAATAGCAACATCCTAGGCCTCTTGGTTATTGAGAAGTTGTTTAAAGGTTTTAAACATATTTGACCCCTATGACCTTGAATATAGGTTAAGGTCATTCATTTTAACAAAACTTAGTAGCCCGTTATCCTACCATGTTACTGCCTAAATATCATTATCCTAGGCCTCTAAGTTATTTAGAAGAAGTTGTTTAAAGATTTTTTAAGACAATTGACCCCTGTGACCTTGAAAATGAGTGAAGGTCATTTATTTGAACAAACTTGGTAGCCCTCGTTTACAGCATGCTACTGGTCAAATAGCATCATCCTAGGCCTCTTGGTTATTGAGAAGTTGTTGGAAGGTTTTGAACATATTTGACCCCTGTGACCTTGAATATAGGTTAAGGTCATTCATTTTAACAAAACTTAGTAGCCCTTTATCCTAGCATGTTACTGCCTAAATATCATTATCCTAGGCCTCTAAGTTACTAAGAAGAAGTTGTTTAAAGATTTTTTAAGACAATTGACCCCTGTGACCTTGAAAATGAGTGAAGGTCATTTATTTGAACAAACTTGGTAGCCCTTTATCCCAGCATGTTACTGACAATATAATTATCCTAAGCTTCTTGGTTATTTAGAAGTCGTTTAAAGGTTTTTTAAGACAATTGACTCCGGTGACCTTGAAAATGGGTGAAGGTAATTTATTTGAACAAACTTGGTAGCCCTTCATCCCAGCATGCTACTGGCCAAATGTCATTATCCTAGGGTTCTTGGTTATTCAGAAGAAGGTGTTTAAAGGTTTTAAACATATTTGACCCGTGACCTTGAAAATAGATGAAGGTCATTTATTTAAACAAACTTGGTAGCCCTTCATCCCAGTTTGCTTCTGGCCAAATATCAACACCCTAGGCCTTTCGGTTATTAAGAAGAAGTCGTGCCAGGTGAGCTAAAAATGAACATTGATGAAGATGCTGTCCCAAGTCATTCAGCATATGATGCATGGTTTGAGGTGCACTACGTCCGAAACAACTCAGTCCCCGTTTATTTAGTCCAACACCAACTTTGTTAGATACAGCATGAAACACAGCTAAACGCAACACGAGTTCCATAGGGCTTGTAACGCTCACATTTGGTTACATGAAACTGACATATAGGTAACTTAAGACCAAATTTGGTAACTAAACTTCTTAAGATATTGTTTGAAATTTCGAATTTTGAGATTTAAACCTTTAAACCAATGTTGACATCAGACTTCGGCTAGCACTTAAAGTTTACATTTTACCTCATTACTGAAATAAAGAAAACGATTCACAGCTGGTCTACTTAACATACCCAAGTATCACGACTCTAGACCAAATGCTTCTTCGGATATCGTTTTTAGTCATCAACATATTTGACCCCTGTGACCTTGAAACTATGTCAAGGTAATGTTAACAAGGAAACTTTAAAGCACTTCTTCACTGGTACCTGCTTGTCAAATATCATGGCCCTGTGCCTTATGAAATTTGAGAAGATTGTTGAAGCTTTTAACCCTTGTTGTTGTTTGACCACCGACTAGCACTTAAAGTTGACCGTTGACCTCATTACTGTAATTAAGAAAAGGATTTGCAGTGCTGGTCTACATAACATACTCAAGTAACACGAACGACTCTAGTCCAAATAGCTGTTAGGATATCGTTGTCTGGAGATTTTAACATATTTAACATGCGACCTTTAAAGTAGGTCAAGGTCATAGCACTGTCACAGGCAAACCCCCTTGAACCAAGGATGATCCAGACCAAATTTAGTCAAAATCTACTAGGTTGTTCAGGACCGATGGATGTCGTGGTATGGCATAAGCTCACCTGGTTTTTGGTCCCTTGGTCATCATCAGAAAGATTATAAACATGAAGCAGATGCCATTCCATCTTTAAGCATCATGCCATCATGTTCCATCCTACAATAAATTGAAAACAAACCACATTTCCTTTTGTGATATAAATTTATTACAATGTTAAATGATAGACATGAAAATATTAAAACCAAGGGGGAAATGAACACATACATTTAAAACCAAATACACATGTAATCTAACACGATTCCAGTCTGGAAACCATCTACAAACCTACATGTATACAAGTCAAAGAGTCAAGACAGAAAAGACGGAAATATCTTGTTTTATCAGTATTTGTTCCCAATTGATCTGCTTCCATACGTTTTTTCTGTCATTTATAAATCCACTTGCACAGACAAGGATACATCACAACTGGTCAGTCAACAGCTGCCCAAGAAAAGTGCACATGTTCTTTTATTACATGAGAAATCAAAATGAAATTTTTCCAGACTGGCAATGCATGGGTTAAAATCCAATGGCTTGATGATGAAGTCAAATGAGAAATGAATTGATCTTCCATTCGTGAAGTTTGATGGTTCACACTTGACACGATGATCTAATACACTAGACGGCAAACATACAGCAAGTTCCAAACATTTTACGTAGGTTTCTGTGATCCCTTCTTTCCAATGAGAGATTTGTGGATGTGAGGAATGACACCTGAAAGTAAAGAAAATACAACAATGAAATTTTGCATTATTTACAACTTATGGAACTTGAGTGCAACTGTAGACCTTATTCATACCCCGACCCACATTCTTCCGACTACTTTTTGGTCACCAGACAAATCTTCGCCATACAGTAAATAAGCTATGTAATAATTTTGAAGTAGTCTGGACACCTTTTGTCTTAAAAATGGACATTTCTAACTCTGGTACCTTGCAAACAATTTAACAGGTTTTTAAATGCGGTTATGCAGTAAATTTAAGCTGCAGACAGCAATTTGTTAGTGCTGATCTTGGTCTGCAAGTCTTAAAATTGAATTCATAAACATCAGGCAATAGGTCAGATATCCTTGAAACTGTGCCTTCACAAATTTCAAACTTTTAACGTCTATTTTTGTTTACATACAGTTAAGAAAAGTGATATATGATATATGCCCACCTTCTAATAGGAATGGGGGGTACATGGATCCTCCCCCAGATTTTTTTTAAAATCTAGGTGCTCTCTGGGGCTATTATTTCATGATTACAGTTGCAAACCGAATAGAGGAGAAGGGAACCAGACTATCAGACTCATCGAAACTCTCTGTTTTCCTTTTACGTTGGTAAAAAGCCCCGAGAAGTTCCGGAATGCGACATTCTACCATTACAATGATGTCAACAACAACGAATTTACTGATTGATCAATACAAATTACTGCATTATTACGGGTAGTGAAACATTGTCTGGTCTATTTTATTTCTTTGTTCCCGCCCCCCAATTTGACAATGCGTACACAGGCGTATTTCTGCGGGATATTACCCGTACATGATTTCTATTTATGCGGGCATGTTTTCATATTTGCGTCATTGACGCAATGTCGCACCCTAGATGCAACCCTAGCAATGTATGTAAAATATTTTTCAACCATAATTATTTCTAATTTATGATGCGACATGCTCTTCACAAGAATGTGTTTCAGTAAAATAACCTTTGAAACGGTCTAGATATTCTTTAGTTTACATATTTTATCTCCAGTGTTTATTTAACCCTCAAGTTGATTTCATGGGAACATGACACAACCAGAGAGGAGTCATAAATTAGGACCAAAAGAAAATCCTTTTTCATTTAGGGGATAATCTCGACTTGCAGCAAGTTTTTGTGTGCATCTCTCTATTAGATAAATTGCTTATAGTGTTCTAGTTAGCTGTATTTATCCCTTTAGTAATTATGTTGTTGAAGTATAACTTAGACTTGTTCTTGGGCAATGCATCCTGTGCAAAAGCAATGAACTTGTTTTAAGTATAATGACACTTAAAAGAGTAACCTTCATAACATGAATTATATATCTATCTAACATCTGTGATTATTATGCTCCCTGCAATACAAAGCCTAGTGTTTCTGGACCTATTTTTTTTAACCTTTCCTTGGGCTAGCCTAAGTGTGAATAAAGACCTAAAGTATCCAATCGTAAAGGACCATTTACATACTTTTATGCACAACCATGTTCCCTATCCTGAAGGGCAATTATCATGATACTGATTGATCATACCAGCATGACAACACATTCTGCAAGTCCATAATCTTGAGCATTGGCTTTGTAGTTGTTCAAAAAATAGGCCAGTCTGTTGCACTCTTGCAAGTGCATCTTGATTTTTAATATAACCACACAGTTCATCAATCTTTGTAAGTGTTGTTTACCTTACAAACATCCTTGCTTCTAGTTACTAGTCCATTAGGACTCGCAACGTTCGCCACACAGGTTGAAACTTTAAATCTTGCAATAATTTTATTACATAACATCGGAGCTGTAAATTCTATAAGTTCATTTGTTTATGTTCAAAGGAACATTACGTTTTGATCAGGCAAAGGCAGTTAAGCTACATTACAAGGTTTAATTTGACATGAATGGCTTTCATGTACTATCCATTCATTAGCTGTTTATCCCAGTCAATTGAAATAATAAAATAATTACAAAGTTTGAATCTAGTATGTATCAATTAATGCCCAACCAAAGTTACTGGCAGGGCTTCTGTTTTATATTTTCAAAATATACTCCAAGGACTTTGAGTTTAAGTTCTTACCCGACCTATATTCATTATTGAAATTTCAAATATACTTAACAAAATCTAAGGGCCCCGAGTTTTGCTAGTGGAATCACATACAACAGAATAACATGAATAAATAAACTATCAATTTATACATACCACCACCAGCAATTGTAGCTTTGATAAGGGAATCCAACTCTTCATCTCCACGAATGGCCAATTGCAAGTGACGAGGTGTGATACGCTTTACTTTTAAATCTTTACTAGCATTTCCAGCCAATTCCAGTACCTGTAAAAACATGCCATTATTATAATATTCTCGAATTATTTTCCAGTTTGTTTTGTAAATTTCTTTCAGTAATTGTTTTATGCACATTACAATGTGAAAGTATGAAATGCCGGGGTCACAATATGTAACGAGTCCAACAGGAATAAGACATTCCAATTATTCATATATGCTTTAGATACCCTTCAAAAAAGTGATTTGGTATTCAATATCAGCGACCGAAGGGAGATAACATCAAATCGATCATGGCGGTTTGTCCGCCATTTTGACTGCCCGCGAAATTCCAATAATGTAAACAATAACATTGATTTCAATGCTTTTTGTAATGGATCACTCTAATTTCTATGAATAAGAAGCAATAAGAATATATTTCGGTGTACAAGTACCACAAAAACCTCTGAATTATGTAGATCAACAAGTTTGTTAAATGTAAACACTGAGAAATCTTCACTCATCGTCGATTAGGCCTACCTCGGTCCCACAACAAAACGAACGTTTGCATACATTGCTACCATTTTTGTTTTCATTACAATGAATTAAGTCGTGTCTTACTTCAGCGGTCAAGTATTCCAAAATTGCAGCACTGTACACGGCGGCTGTTGCACCAACGCGACCATGGCTTGTTGTTCTGTTTTTCAAATGTCTGTGGATACGACCAACGGGGAACTGTAATTGAACAAATGATGTATATTTCACGCTCTGTTGTAAATGGTAGGTTTTTATTGCAAAATGCAGACAAATGCAAAACATCAAAAGCTAAAAGGTGACGAAGAATAAATGTTCTATTTAAATGTTTACCTGGAGTCCAGCCCTTGCAGAACGGGACACTGCCTTTGCCTTCGCCTTTCCAGAGTCTTTTCCTGCTTTGCCTCCTGCCTAAAATTATAAAATAAAATTATTTCTCCGAATTTTTCATACAAAATAATAATGAAAATGTAATAAACAAACATAAAAGAATCAAACTGTCAATAATTCAAAATCCGATGACAAACGATGAATTCGATTTTTAACGGATACAAACCATCTTTCTTCAAATCCTTCACTCGTACTGTTGACCGACTGACGCTTAGTCTGTAATACCGCCAAATTACAGCGTATACACAGAAAGTCACGTGACGCTATCAGCCAATCGCAAATGAGCTCTCACGGACAAAGAATTATTGTAAATATTCGACACGCAAGTACTCCCTGGCTTTTTGAGCAATAGAAATTAAATTATAGATTAATGACAGATGAGAAATTAATTTGTGCTAATGACAGTTTATACATACCAGGACCACGTTATTAGATTATTAGATAAGTTATCTAAGTCCGTGCCAGGACGGGGGAAAATGAGAAATATTCTTCTAAGATAACGTTAATTATTAAGCATCTAACAGTTAGATATATATTTCAGAATAACATAAGTTCATTTTAACAAAAAAGGGGTCCCTTCTATATAATTTATCCACACACATGCATATTTACCCCATTCGATGACTAAGAAATCGGATTATGATACGCCTTGTTTAGAGTAAAGGTTTTGAGGTTCACGTTAGGAACTAGAAATTAAAAACAACTCTTACATGTTACTAATTAAGATGAATAATACAACGATGGAATGAGATTGCATAAGTCCTGGCTTCAACTACAGGAAACTGCTAGATAGTAATGTATACGTCGCTATATTACGTGAACATTAAAATAACTTAGTCTATTGAAATATATATAACATAAATATATGCAATACCAATTACAATATCAAAATACAGGTAAAGAAAACTTAAATAAATGCAATATCAACAGTAGTGTAAACTAAAATTAAATATTAGAATTTTTGTTATGATTTAGCAGAGACGTATATATTACGTCTCTGAATTTAGGGTTATATTTTAGCGTATAGATAAGAAGGAATCTTTTCTATAATGAATACTATTACTGTATAATTTAACAGATAAAGGTACATTATAGGTCCAAACAATTATTTGTCTTCTGTATGCCCCTAGTTATATAGGGTCTAGTAGGAAATTAAATCAATAACAGAGTTTAACATTTCTTCTCTGTAGATAGACGCGTATCTTAATTAGTGCCTGGAAAGATGTTTCGAGTGGTTTGAAGTAGATTGACTACAGTCTTTGTAAATTAACAAAAGAAGTTCTATACAGGCTCATAAGCATACCACACTATACAGGCTCATAAGCATACCACTATACAGGCTAATAAGCATACCACTACGAGTAAACTCTCTCTCCCTCTCTTTTAAAAAAATCCCCTTTTAAACCGGTAAAAAATATGAACGTTTTTTCATCACTTGTTTCTCACTTTTACCGTGGAATCTTACACTATTTGAAAGTTATCAAAATACGGGTTCACTATAAATAGTCAATGCCTATGATAGGTGAATCAATATTGAACTTAAATGCCCTGTTATACATATGGGTTAGGGAGTATTTAATTGCACAAATCGATCAAAGGTCACAAATTGTGCTATTTTAATCTCTGTATATCATCTGTTCGTAACAGAAATTCAAAACTTGTCTGTGTTATGTTGTTTATGTGGAGAGGAGGAGGAGATATGCCGGGGTAGATAGGTGTGACAAGCCTTTCAAAATACCAGAAATATCTGCTAATTGAGATAGTTGAAATCCCGCCCCCGGCACACGCTATGTAACATATTATAGAATTATAGAGGAAACAGCTTGACTTCCTGACCTCGTGCAATGGCGCCAAATTATACCAGCCAAGCTGTTCAGATCACCATACTTTCAAGTCAATTCATTTATTGACTTAAAGCTTTCAGCTCATCAGTTAACATATAACAGTACATAAATACAGTGGCAGACACTGTTATAATGGACATAATATAATTACTTAAAGTTTAACATTATATCATGGGTTTTCTTAATTGAGAAGCATAATATATCTATTTACTTAACATAGTTAATTCTTTTAAGTTAGTTGTACTTAATGGCTGGATCAACTTGAAAACAGACGGGTTTTCCAGTAATATCGACCTTAGAACTTGATAAACTGGAGTGTTATGTTGCAGTGTTAAACTAACAATTTAAACTTAAATGTCTATACAAATGACATGTCGAGGAGTTCTCTAATAAACAGTTATTTTATCATCGGTATAATATTACAGATATATACAAACATGATATACATATAGGATTCGAAAACAAGTACAAAGTACTTATGTTAATCCTTATGGTAATAATTCAAACATCTCTTGCCGTGCGTTATCAAAAAATCTCTGCTTAATATATTGTTTTGATTTCACCACATTTCACCACAACCGAGTGAAAAAGTTTATCTTTCACAAATGTTACCCAATTAAAAACACTATTCCGTTTCTTCATTTTCACGAGTTCTTCATAAGCAGTTTTTAGAACACAGTTCCTTGTATCTAATAGCATGAACCAGTACTTAATCAAATCAAAATGCTGGGTATGTACAATTGGCAATCTCCCCAAAATAGATCATAACAATACATGTGGATTTCTTGGCACATACAATCTTTTTACAAAACTCTAGGCGAACTTTCTCAATATCTTTACCTTTGCACGAGCCCCATACTTCAGATGCGTAACACAGAATACTGGTAACACATATGTGCCAAATAGTTTGACTAAAGTATGGCAGTTTAAATTCATAGTTTTACATTTTGTATATAATGCAAACACTTGCCCAGATAATTGCTTTTGTACAACATTGAATTTATTACTTGATTTAAGAACAATTCCAAGATATGTTAACTGTTCCACCACTTCTAATTCCATTCCATCAGAGAACAATACCTCGTCATTTTGTAACCGGCCTCCATTTCTAAAGACAACACTTTTAGTTTTATCAGTGTTTACCGACAGTTTCCACGAATTTGCATATTCAAACAAACTGTTCAACATATTCTGTCCCGGGCTGATTCAGCAAGTAGCACCAAATCATCGGCATACTTAAATAATGCGCTGTGTGATCATCCTTTTGGTATAATTTAGTTTTATAATATACTCATATTTGAACATTTAAATTGTGTAATCGTCATAATTCTTATGTGGTAAAACTCTTAAAATGTGTAGAATTTGACATTTTTCAAATACATGTAATATGCTTTTGTGACTTAGCTTACTATGTGTGCACCACACGGATTATCGATCGGGGTACCTGGTGTGTTACATAATTGTCAACAGTAGCCCGTTAGACTCCGGGCCGGTCTTTTTGTTTAGATTATTCTATTTTTATCCATGTATATGGCTCTTGTAGTCAAGGCGGTGTGTGGTGGGTGTGGCCGCGTGGTGTCCTTTGGTGTCGGACTGCCTGTAGACATGTAATTAATGCACAATGGAGGTTAACCTCCCGGGAACTTCACGTCAAAAGTCGTGTCAACCTATAAATCAAAAGTGATGTTAACTGGAGTTAAATCTTAGGTATTTGATTTCTATTGCTTGATTTTAGCATATTTTTATAACAAAACATGAAACAGATATATAAGGTTATATTTATCAATAAAGTCAAAGATTTTTTAATTAAATAGAATGAAGCCGTTTATATATAATATTGAGGAGTTTGTTATGATTCCCCGTTGAATACCGCCATTTTCATAAGTATGACAGAATACCATTGTTTTTCAGGTGAGAGAGCGAATCTGAATGAAAACAAATCTGTGATTTCTGTCATGAAAGTGAAAAATGAATTCTATATATATCATATGGTTTTCACGAGGGTAGCACCTTGTATGGTCTACTTCCGGTATTATTCATTAATTGCGACATAACCAACATAGCATAAAGTTGTGTCCATGACATGAACCATGTTACAATGTCTGTCTCTATACCGAGTAAAACATAACGTACATGTATACATAGGTTCTATATACTGAGTCATGCTGTGTATACATCAGTTCTATATACTGAGTCATGCTGTGTATACATCAGTTCTATATACTGAGTCATGATGTGTATACATCAGTTCTATATACTGAGTCATGCTGTGTATACATCAGTTCTATATACTGAGTCATGATGTGTATACATCAGTTCTATATACTGAGTCATGCTGTGTATACATCAGTTCTATATACTGAGTCATGATGTGTATACATCAGTTCTATATACTGAGTCATGCTGTGTATACATCAGTTCTATATACTGAGTCATGATGTGTATACATCAGTTCTATATACTGAGTCATGCTGTGTATACATCAGTTCTATATACTGAGTCATGATGTGTATACATCAGTTCTATATACTGAGTCATGCTGTGTATACATCAGTTCTATATACTGAGTCATGATGTGTATACATCAGTTCTATATACTGAGTCATGATGTGTATACATCAGTTCTATATACTGAGTCATGCTGTGTATACATCAGTTCTATATACTGAGTCATGATGTGTATACATCAGTTCTATATACTGAGTCATGATGTGTATACATCAGTTCTATATACTGAGTCATGCTGTGTATACATCAGTTCTATATACTGAGTCATGATGTGTATACATCAGTTCTATATACTGAGTCATGCTGTGTATACATCAGTTCTATATACTGAGTCATGATGTGTATACATCAGTTCTATATACTGAGTCATGCTGTGTATACATCAGTTCTATATACTGAGTCATGATGTGTATACATCAGTTCTATATACTGAGTCATGCTGTGTATACATCAGTTCTATATACTGAGTCATGATGTGTATACATCAGTTCTATATACTGAGTCATGCTGTGTATACATCAGTTCTATATACTGAGTCATGATGTGTATACATCAGTTCTATATACTGAGTCATGCTGTGTATACATCAGTTCTATATACTGAGTCATGATGTGTATACATCAGTTCTATATACTGAGTCATGCTGTGTATACATCAGTTCTATATACTGAGTCATGATGTGTATACATCAGTTCTATATACTGAGTCATGCTGTGTATACATCAGTTCTATATACTGAGTCATGATGTGTATACATCAGTTCTATATACTGAGTCATGCTGTGTATACATCAGTTCTATATACTGAGTCATGATGTGTATACATCAGTTCTATATACTGAGTCATGCTGTGTATACATCAGTTCTATATACTGAGTCATGATGTGTATACATCAGTTCTATATACTGAGTCATGCTGTGTATACATCAGTTCTATATACTGAGTCATGATGTGTATACATCAGTTCTATATACTGAGTCATGCTGTGTATACATCAGTTCTATATACTGAGTCATGATGTGTATACATCAGTTCTATATACTGAGTCATGCTGTGTATACATCAGTTCTATATACTGAGTCATGATGTGTATACATCAGTTCTATATACTGAGTCATGCTGTGTATACATCAGTTCTATATACTGAGTCATGATGTGTATACATCAGTTCTATATACTGAGTCATGCTGTGTATACATCAGTTCTATATACTGAGTCATGATGTGTATACATCAGTTCTATATACTGAGTCATGCTGTGTATACATCAGTTCTATATACTGAGTCATGATGTGTATACATCAGTTCTATATACTGAGTCATGATGTGTATACATCAGTTCTATATACTGAGTCATGCTGTGTATACATCAGTTCTATATACTGAGTCATGATGTGTATACATCAGTTCTATATACTGAGTCATGATGTGTATACATCAGTTATATCAGTTCTATATACTGAGTCATGCTGTGTATACATCAGTTATATCAGTTCTATATACTGAGTCATGATGTGTTTACATCAGTTATATCAGTTCTATATATTGAGTCATGATGTGTATACATCAGTTCTATATACGAAGTCAAATATTATAATGTAATATTACCTTTACTAGGTGTACATGTTTATACTGATATATGTATACATAGGTTCTATATACCAAGTCATGCTGTGTATACATCAGTTCTATATACTGAGTCATGATGTGTATACATCAGTTATATCAGTTCTATATACTGAGTCATGATGTGTTTACATCAGTTATATCTGAGTCATGATGTGTATACATCAGTTCTATATACGAAGTCAAATATTATAATGTAATATTACCTTTACTAGGTGTACATGTTTATACTGATATATGTATACATAGGTTCTATATACCAAGTCATGCTGTGTATACATCAGTTCTATATACTGAGTCATGATGTGTATACATCAGTTATATCAGTTCTATATACTGAGTCATGATGTGTTTACATCAGTTATATCTGAGTCATGATGTGTATACATCAGTTCTATATACGAAGTCAAATATTATAATGTAATATTACCTTTACTAGGTGTACATGTTTATACTGATATATATATACATAGGTTCTATATACCAAGTCATGCTGTGTATACATCAGTTCTATATACTGAGTCATGCTGTGTATACATCAGTTCTATATACCGAGTCATGATGTGTTTACATCAGTTATATCAGTTCTATATACTGAGTCAAGATGTGTATATATCAGTTTTATATACTGAGTCATGATGTGTTTACATCAGTTATATATACCGAGTCATGATGTGTTTACATCAGTTATATCAGATCTATATACTGAGTCATGCTGTGTATACACCAGTTATATATACTAAGTCATGATGTGTATACATCAGTTCTATATACCGAGTCATGATGTGTATACATCAGTTCTATATACGAAGTCAAATATTATAATGTAATATTACCTTTACTAGGTGTACATGTTTATACTGTTATATGTATACATAGGTTCTATATACTGAGTCATGCTGTGTATCCACCAGTTCTATATACTAAGTCATGCTTTGTATACACCAGTTCTATATACTAAGTCATGCTGTGGATACACCAGTTCTATATACTGAGTCATGATGCGTATACATCAGTTCTATATACTGAGTCATGCTGAGTATACATCAGTTCTATGTACCGAGTCATGATGTGTTTACATCAGTTATATCTGAGTCATGATGTGTATACATCAGTTCTATATACTGAGTCATGATGTGTATACATCAGTTCTATATACTGAGTCAAATACTATAATGTAATACTACCTTAACTAGGTTTACATGTTTATACTGATATATGTATACATAGGTTATATATACTAAGTCATGCTGTGTATACATCAGTTCTGTATACGAAGTCAAATATTATAATGTAATACTACATTTACTAGGTTTACCTGTTTATACGTATATAATTGTGTAACATGAAATTAATCTTCCTTAGTCTATACCAATACTCTACATGTCGCATCGTATTTCAATACATCATCATTGTTGTTGTATATTGATGTATAGTACTTCCTAAACACAGAATCAGTACTCGGACAGTAACATTACTGTCTAACAAAAGTACATCTTAATCTTTATAATCACGATCACTCTACTTTATAAATCTATGCCTATCATTAATTAGAATGTGGTTGTACATTATAAGCTCCAAAATTCTTACCAAATAATCTTGCGTAAGTTTGATATAGGCCTAAATATATTTGTTATTTCTCAATGTTTAAACTAATGTCTGTCTCAATCTTAGGTATCATAAGAAAACACCAGGAAAAAACCTATACAAATATATACATACTTTATTTAATTTGCAACAAGTACGAAACAGTTTTATCAATTTATAGTAATCACGCTTGTTGGTCAGGTGGTAGCGAGCAGGGGTTTTAATTTGAGAGGAAACTGGAGTACCCGGAGAAATCTCCCGTGGTGAGTTTGGTGGAGGACCCATACCTATATCCGATCGGGGAATCGAACCCTAGCCGTCTTGGTGAAATGGGAGTACTATCCAATGAACCACCAATAATGCAGTTAGAGTTACCTCCCTTAGACCAGATGCCACAAGGATTTATCTGTATCTTTTATATATTTTTTTCTTCTGTTTTTTTTCTTAATCTTCAATGGTTTTTTTTTTTAATTTAATTTTTTTATTTTCAAAGATTTTCAGAACATGTACATTATACAGAACATCACATCAACACATATCCACACATTCACACATATCTACTATTGAAATTATCAGCAACCTCATCCTCCTCATCATCCTCATCATCTGATGCTGATTTTATACAATCACCAAGACACATTCAATTTTCACACACTTTCACACATAGAATAGACAAAACAAATGGACAAAGAGCACTGAGAGAGAGAGAGAGAGAGAGAGAGAGAGAGAGAGAGAGAGAGAGAGAGAGAGAGAGAGAGAGAGAGAGAGAGAGAGAGAGAGAGAGAGAGAGAGAGAGAGAGAGAGAGAGAGAGAGAGAGAGAGAGAGAGAGAGAGAGAGAGAGAGAGAGAGAGAGAGAGAGAGAGAGAGAGAGAGAGAGAGAGAGAGAGAGAGAGAGAGAGAGAGAGAGAGAGAGAGAGAGAGAGAGAGAGAGAGAGAGAGAGAGAGAGAGNATATTGTTTAATGAACAGAGTAATTTCATTATCAATTCTGGTATAAATTCCAGTTTGGTTGATAAAACCAAAGATCATTGATTCTTTATTTAGTGAGAAAGGAATAGTGAGAGCACTTAAAAGACTTTCAAAATTGCTCAGAAATTTTTGTACTTCCCTGCATTCCCATAAAACGTGGGTAATTGTCTCCCTTTCTATGATACAAAAAACACAGTGTGGGTTATTTACAAGTCCAATTTTGCATAAATAAGAATTGGTTGTTAAAATATAATGATTAATTCTAAATTGCAACCATTGCAATTTTGTATTTTTTGTAACCCTGAAAGGAATAGCATATATTTTCCCCCAAGTTTCCTGATTATAGTCGAATATAGTTCCCCATTTTGTTTGAGCAGTTATTGATGCATTATTTCTGATAAGTATATTATAGAAGTCTTGAGAACCTTTTTTCTTCTTTAAAATTATTACAAGATGTAACGGTATAATTGGGTATATCACATTTTTGTTTGGCAAATTAAGTTGTTTCAGATAATTCTTTATGCTTGTTATCAAGCCATGATATTCTAGATAATTAGTTATTGTACCATGTAGATCACAAAATTCCTTAAAAGACAAGAAAGAGTAGTCTGTGTTGTTTTTCAACAAATCATTAATTATCATAATCCCGTTTTTAAACCACTTACTATAAAAAACAACTTTATTACCAACAGAAATATTTTTGTTATACCATAAGGGTGTCTTAAGTAGGGCAAAATTCTCATTTTTAAACAGCTCCTCTTTTGCTCTTAATTTATACCATGCCCTAAACACATCTTTCCAAAACACATTTTTGCAATTTCCTTGAACTTTATTAAGGTACTCGTTTCCTGAGTTAGCCAAGATATGAGGATTTACACAAGATTTTAAAATGCTTACCCATTTACCTTCTGATCTAAAAAACCTTCTTATCCAACTTATTTTCAGAGCTTCAATAAAAGACATTAAATTAACCATTTTTAGCCCACCTTCTTGATAATTTTGGATTATTATGTCCCGTTTAATCTTATCAGTTTTGCTATTCCATAAAAAATTGAAAAGAACAGAATTGAGCTGTTTTATAAATTTTTCAGATGGATTAGGTAAGGAAATGAACAGATGATTCATCTGAGAAATTAATAAAGATTTAATGACATTAATTCTACCAATAGGTGTGAGCAACCTTCTACTCCAGCTCTTAATAAGAGCTTTAAGTTTAACTAATTTTTTATCAAAGTTCATTTTAGGTATTTTGCAAAGATCTACATGGAAATCTATCCCAAGAAGAGTAAATTTATTAACTCCCCATCTAAGATTCATATTTGGAAGGAGAACATCATTGCTGTATTTTTTACTGCCTATCCAGACAACTTCAGTTTTACCTACATTTACTTTAAGACCAGATATTTTTGCATAAATATTTAGTTCATCAACCGCCCCTTTCAGTGATTTTTCAGAACCATCTAATACCAGAGAAGTGTCATCTGCATACTGAGAGTTTAAGATGGGACAGTTATTAACCTTTATACCAGTTATACTCTTATTGTTTCTAAGGCGGATTGCTAAAACTTCTGCACATAGTATAAAAATATATGGAGCGATGGGATCTCCTTGACGACAACCACGATTTATTTTGAAAAAAGCTGATAAATTACCCCCCTGGTTTATAGCAGAGCTTGAATTACAGTGTAAAATTTTGACCCAATTTCTGATATCGTTTCCAAATCCAAAATATCTAAGTACTTCGTCTATGAATTTCCAAGAGACAGAATCGAAAGCCTTTTCAAAATCAACCATTAATAACATTCCAGGGATATCATTTTCCTCTGTATATTGCATAATGTCATAAACCAGGCGAGTATTTTCTCCTACATAGCGTCCCGATATAAATCCTGATTGATCAGAGTTTATAATTTTTTGTAAAACTAATTTGAATCTACTTGTTATTGATCCAGAAGCAATTTTGTATACAATGTTTAATAGAGAAATAGGTCTCCAATTCTTTATGAAATACTTTGATTTATTAGCCTTAGGTATATAAGTAATTATTCCCTTAATCTTCAATGTTATTATTTATCAAAATGTTAACATATGAGACCAAATTGTTCGGTTTCCACTCACACAGTTCTTCAGGTTACTTCGTAATGTCCGATTTATGGAACGCCAGTCTAATATACATTCAAACTTCAAATAATTGGAGGTAACCTGCAATTAAAAGAAGAAAGGTTCTGTTCAATTGAACATATCTTCAATTCAAGACAGGTACAATATTTGCTGTTATCTTTTACTGCACAACTGAATTGAACACTTCTAGTTCAAACTGACTGAATTGAAGACACTCCAATCGAACCGAATATATCTTTAATTAATTTGCAGATAAGTTTTATTCAACAAATAGTTTTTAATTTTATAAGTCATTTGTCTTATTCGAAGATATCTTCAATTCAATTAAAGATAGGTTCTTCTCAATAGAGGTATCATTTGCCTCAATGCAAACAACAGTTTCACTTTCACTTACTATATTTGAAAATATCGAAACTTACTTGAATTACTTCCCTTCCAACGGTAGCCTCATGTGCAGCTAACTTAGAATTGTATGATGAAGCAATATCATGATGGACAAACGATTTTTAAAACTTTTACATACATGAACACTCTTTAAAAAGATATTTCTTAACAATTGATGTGGTTAATTTGAATAACTAATTTAGAGCTGGAGATTTTTTACGTAAGTATGTTTGCGTCGAGGGAAGGTAAATCCTGCGATCCACGCATTTGAAAGTACAATCATCTCACAGTCGACCAGGATAGATTTTGAAGCGCGTCAAAACGCACAGACATTGCTTCTTATATCGTTTATTTGGGGATGCAGTTTTTATTCATAACAAAAAAAAGCATGCTCTCCAGTCGAGGGAATGATTAAGTGGAGGACAAAGAGGGATGAGCAAGTCATTCGCCATCCTCGATATCCAGGGGTTACGCTCACTTTCATTTTCTGCACCCATGGAATATGTTGTAGCAAAATCGAAGACTCAGTGCACAGCACTTTGTGGATGAGACGAGAAAACTAGTTTAGTCCTTTGATGTACATCATAAGAATATCGCGGTCGCGTAACGGTAAAAATTGACAAGCTTTGAAGTCGGGCGTCGATCCAATGTAATCTTCAAAGGACAGGTATAAGCCTAGAGATTGGTCAGTTTTTTTACCCGACACCAATCAAATAGGTAGCCGCATGCCATCGCTATGACATATTCCAGGGGTGCAGAGAGCGAAAGTGAGCGTAACCCCTGGATATCGAGGATGGTCATTTGCGTTGTTTTGTTATTATGATGCACATCAGGTAGATAAATATTAGCCCGAGTGCACGCATGATATCTATCCGTCAAAATGGCGGTCTGGTGTCAGGACCAGAGGAAACTCGAGCTATGATAAAGATACATGAACACTTTCAAGGCTATGAACTTTTGCGAAGCTTTGCTAAGATAAAAAAGAAAATTTAGTGATGTGTTTCATAAATCAGTCGATCGATCGATCAATCAGTATCCACTTTATCACACTTCCATAAATGACATTCAAATAATTACAATAAATGATTTCCCATTAACCACAGTTAAGTTTCTATGTCGCCACACCTGTCCAGGGAAAATAATAAACATTCTCTGCATGATTGGGACACCTTGATAAGAGATACAGAAATGTTGGAAAACATCGAAAAACGAATTGCTGGACGAGCGAAAACTTCGTATGGTCAGTCAATTAGTCCCCCTCGATATCCAGGAGTTGCGCCCACTTATGTCTCTGCACCCCAGTGATCATCCTCGATACTCCAGGTGTTACGCCCACTTATGTCTCTGTACCCCAGTGATCATCCTCGATATCCAGGATTTACGCCCACTTATGTCTCTGCACCCCTGTGATCATCCTCGATATACAGGGGTTACGCCCACTTTCGCTTTCTGCACCCCTGGAATATGTCGTAGCAAAATTGAAGGCACAAAGGTAGCTGTTTAATTGGTTTCCGGTAAAAATCCCTGACCAATCGCTAGGCTGATACTTGCATTATCCTTTGAAGATTACAGAGGAGCAACGCCCGACTTCAAAGCCAGTATGTTTTATCGTTACGCAACCGCCAGATTCTTTGTACATCAAAGGATCAATTTTCTTCTCGTCTCGTCCACAAGGTACTTCACACTAAGCTCTCAGTTTTGCTATTTTCGATCAGTTTCGCTCAGATGACATCGTTGTAAGCTAACTAGTAGCTTGTGGTGATTTATGATATTCCTTTCTTCTAATGTATGCTGTACACACGCGTACTAATTAGACTTCTGTTGCTATATATATAGTTATTTACATTTACAGGTTCATTTCTTTATCTGGTAGGGTTGGAGTATTCAGCTCCCACTGTTGATTCCTCTCCTTTTAAAACCTAAGAGTTAAAACATGTCGGGTGATTTTTCCAGTGGCTGTTGAGCCGTGACTTGAAGGTGTTAAGCGTTGGAGAGATTATATACCAGGGGTGTTGAGAGCGAAAGTGAGCGTAACCCGGATATCGAGGATGCCCTGTGACATGTCATGACAAAATGGAAGGCTCAGTGTGGCCACGGCCTTTGATAGACTAATCTAATTCCGTTGTGTGGGCCACCATGTGAGTGAGACGAGAAGACTAGTTTTATCCTGTAAAGTTTGTCGCTCCCCTGTGATCTTCAAAGGAATGGTATCCGCCAAGGAATTGGCCAGGTGTTTTTTTTTTACCTAAGACCAATCAAATAGCTAGCCGCGTGCCTTCAATTTTGCTATGACATATTCCAGGGGTGCAGAGAGCGGAAGTGAGCGTAATATCGATAATGAAATGAGCTTTGGCTCCTTGGCTTTGACTCCTTGGCTTTGACTCCTTGGCTTGGCTTTGACTCCTTGGCTTTAAAGGAAAGGTCTATTCGACACATGCTGTGACTCTCAAAAGTTCTTGGACAATTCTATTTGACTTTTAAAATTGCTAACTGTAAAAGTCAAGTGAAAGCCCTAAGTATAACACCGTAGTTACTTACTAAACTTTCATGTTGTGTCCGAGTGTATGTATAATTTAATGTATGGGTCAAAGAAGTAATATAGACGGTAATCGCTCCGAAAATTTGACAACCTAAACTTGTCCACACTGTTGGAATTACTTCTTTGCCCCATATAATTTAATGTATATATATATGTATATATATATATATTATCGTTGAACTGTTAAGTATTTCGTTTTTGCAGCTATCTAGTCACTACAACCTTGTCAATGTAACGATCTAGTACTTATAGCTATCGCGTTAGTCTAGTCTCTTTAAAAATATGTTTATCATAGCTTTTCAGTCCACTATCTTATCTTTTCAGCCCATGGCCACCATCATCAGATAGTGGGCTGTTCAAATCGTTGTTCGTCTGTGGTCCAACCGTCCTGTCTGAACAATTTATGTAAATTTAAAGTTCAAGTTTGTTAGAGCCATTTCCCATTTCTCAGAAATTGTCATTACTGGAGGGATATTTCTCCAATTTCTATGATCCATAGTTATTCATATTGAATGTTATGGCTGATCAGAAAGCCAAGAGTTAACTTTAGAGGTGAAGTTTGTTAGCCTTTTTGCTCAGGAAACAATCGAGCGATCTTCTCAAATTTAACATGTATGTTTCCCATGGTCCCTAGTTATGTATATTTATTTTGGAACTAATCGGAAAACCAAGTTGGCCGATAGGCGGCCATCTTGAATATTGAAAGTTAAAGTTTGTTAGCGTTATTTCGCTGTAAGTACTGGAGTGATCTTTTTCAAATTTCACATCGGGTAGGTTCATTGGTCCGTCATTGTGTATGCTGCATTTTAAGGATGAATGTATCAAAAGGATGGCAACCTGACAGTCATCTTAAATTTCAATAATGGAGATTTTTTTTTTATCAAATATCACATCCAATTTCTCCCATAACGTTCATGTTTTATCAGAAAAAACATGTTTCTCTTGAAAATACACTATGTCGGCTTCCGATGGGGTAAAACAATTGCTGTGAATCATGACGTCACAATGGAAGATGACGTCGCCAAGCATTGTAACGTGACGTCATAAGTAAAAAATTGACCAATGAAATCACGTCCCGAGTGTAACCCACCCACCAGAAATGTTCATCAACTTCTGGCAGGTTTATCCAATGAATCAGGTGCGAGGAAACTTACAGTGGTTGTGGGAGAAATCATTGTTTCTTGTCATAATCACTGTTTAGTCATTGTTACTAGTCATTATAACTGTTTCGTCATTGTGACTAAAGTCACTATAACTGTTTAGTCATTGTTATTATTCATTATCACTGTTAAATCATTGTAACAAGTCATTATCACTGTTAAATCATTGTAACTAATCATTATCTGTTATGTCATTGTTTCTAGTCATTATCACTGTTTGATCATTGTTACTAGTCATTATCACTGTTTGATCATTGTTACTATTTTTATCACTGTTTGATCATTGTACTAGTCATTATCATTGTTAAATCATTGTTACTAGTCATTATCACTGTTTGATAATTGTTACTAGTTATTATCACTGTTTGATCATTGTACTAGTCATTATCATTGTTAAATCATTGTTACTAGTTATTATCACTGTTTGATCATTGTTACTAGTTATTATCACTGTTTGATCATTGTTACTAGTCATTATCACTGTTTGATCATTGTTACTAGTCATTTTCACTGTTTGATCATTGTACTAGTCATTATCATTGTTAAATCATTGTTACTAGTCATTATCACTGTTTGATCATTGTTACTAGTCATTATCACTGTTTGATCATTGTTACTAGTCATTATCACTGTTTGATCATTGTTACTAGTCATTTTCACTGTTTGATCATTGTACTAGTCATTATCATTGTTAAATCATTGTTACTAGTCATTATCACTGTTTGACCATTGTTACTAGTCATTATCACTGTTCAGTCTTGGTTACTAGTCATTATCACTGTTTAGTCTTGGTTACTAGTCATTATCACTGTTTAGTCTTGGTTACTAGTCATTATCACTGTTTATTCATTATTACTAATCATTATCACTGTTTAGTCATTGTTACTAGTCATTATCACTGTTCAGTCTTGGTTACTAGTCATTATCACTGTTTAGTCTTGGTTTCTAGTCATTATCACTGTTTAGTCTTGGTAACTAGTCATTATCACTGTTAATTCATTATTACTAGTCATTATCACTGTTCAGTCTTGGTTACTAGTCATTATCACTGTTTAGTCTTGTTTTCTAGTCATTATCACTGTTTAGTCTTGGTAACTAGTCATTATCACTGTTAATTCATCATACTAATCATTATCATTGTTTAGTCATTGCTACTAGTCATTATCACTGTTTAGTCTTTGTTACTAGTCATTATCACTGTTAAATCATTGTTACTAGTCATTATCATTGTTTAGACGTTGTTTCTAGACTATGTTTAGTCATTGATACTAGTTATTATCATTATTTAGACGTTGATACTAGACTATGTTTAGTCATTATCATTGTTTAGACGTTGTTACTAGACTATGTTAAGTCTTGGTTACTAGTCATTATCTCTGTTTGATCATTGTTACTAGTCATTATCACTGTTTAGTCTTGATTACTAATCATTATCACTGTTTAGTCTTGGTAACTAGTCATTATCAATGTTTAGTCTTGGTTACTAGTCATTATCGCTGTTTAGTCTTTGTTACTAGTCATTATCACTGTTAAATCGTTGTTACTAGTCATTATCATTGTTTAGACGTTGTTTCTAGACTATTTTTAGTCATTGATACTAGTCATTATCATTATTTAGACGTTGATACTAGACTATGTTTAGTCATTATCATTGTTTAGACGTTGTTACTAGACTATGTTTAGTCTTGTTTTCTAGTCATTATCACTGTTTAGTCTTGGTAACTAGTCATTATCACTGTTAATTCATTATTACTAGTCATTATCACTGTTCAGTCTTGGTTACTAGTCATTATCACTGTTCAGTCTTGGTTACTAGTCATTATCACTGTTTATTCATTATTACTAATCATTATCACTGTTTAGTCTTGGTAACTAGTCATTATCAATGTTTAGTCTTGGTTACTAGTCATTATCATTGTTTAGTCTTGGTTACTAGTCATTATCACTGTTTAGTCTTGGTTACTAGTCATTATCACTGTTTAGTCTTTGTTACTAGTCATTATCACTGTTAAATCGTTGTTACTAGTCATTATCATTGTTTAGACGTTGTTTCTAGACTATTTTTAGTCATTGATACTAGTCATTATCAATGTTTAGACGTTGTTACTAGACTATGTTAAGTCTTGGTTACTAGTCATTATCTCTGTTTGATCATTGTTACTAGTCATTATCACTGTTTACTCATTATCACTGTTTAGTCATTGTTACAAGTAATTATCATTGTTTAGACGTTGTTTCTAGACTATGGTTAGTCATTGATACTAGTCATTATAATTGTTTAGACGTTGTTACTAGACTGTTTAGTCATTATCACTAGTCATTATCACTGTTTGATCATTGTACTAGTCATTATCATTGTTAAATCATTGTTACTAGTTATTATCACTGTTTGATCATTGTACTAGTCATTATCATTGTTAAATCATTGTTACTAGTCATTATCACTGTTTAGTCATTGTTACTAGTCATTATACTGTTTGATCATTGTACTAGTCATTATCATTGTTAAATCATTGTTACTAGTTATTATCACTGTTTGATCATTGTACTAGTCATTATCATTGTTAAATCATTGTTACTAGTTATTATCACTGTTTGATCATTGTACTAGTCATTATCATTGTTAAATCATTGTTACTAGTCATTATCATTGTTTCGACGTTGTTACTAGACTATGTTAAGTCTTGGTTACTAGTCATTATCTCTGTTTGATCATTGTTACTAGTCATTATCACTGTTTAGTCTTGTTTTCTAGTCATTATCACTGTTTAGTCTTGGTTACTAGTCATTATCATTGCTTAGACGTTGTTACTAGACTATGTTTAGTCATTGATACTAGTCATATCATTATTTAGACGTTGATACTAGACTATGTTTAGTCATTATCATTGTTTAGACGTTGTAACTAGACTATGTTTAGTCTTTGTTACTAGTCATTATCACTGTTAAATCGTTGTTACTAGTCATTATCATTGTTTAGACGTTGATACTAGACTATGTTTAGTCATTATCATTGTTTAGACGTTGTAACTAGACTATGTTTAGTCTTTGTTACTAGTCATTATCACTGTTAAATCGTTGTTACTAGTCATTATCATTGTTTAGACGTTGATACTAGACTATGTTTAGTCATTATCATTGTTTAGACGTTGTAACTAGACTATGTTTAGTCTTTGTTACTAGTCATTATCACTGTTAAATCGTTGTTACTAGTCATTATCATTGTTTAGACGTTGATACTAGACTATGTTTAGTCATTATCATTGTTTAGACGTTGTAACTAGACTATGTTTAGTCTTGGTTACTAGTCAATATCATTGTTAAGATGTTTCTAGACTATGTTTAGTCTTGGTTACTAATCATTATCATTGTTTATACGTTGTTACTAGCCTATGTTTAGTCTTGGTTACTAGTCAATATCATTGTTTTAGTCATTGTTACAAGTAATTATCATTGTTTAGACGTTGTTTCTAGACTATGTTTAGTCATTGATACTAGTCATTATCAATGTTTAGACGTTGTTACTAGACTATGTTTAGTCATTGATACTAGTCATTATCATTGTTTAAACGTTGTTACTAGACTATGTTTTGTCTTTGTTACTAGTCATTATCATTGTTTAGACGTTGTAACTAGACTATGTTTAGTCTTGGTTACTAATCATTATCATTGTTTATACGTTGTTACTAGACTGTTTAGTCTTGGTTACTAGTCAATATCATTGTTAAGACGTTTCTAGACTATGTTTAGTCTTGGTTACTAGTCATTATCATTGTTAAGACGTTTCTAGACTATGTTTAGTCTTGGTTACTAGTCATTATCATTGTTTAGACGTTGTTACTAGACTATGTTTAGTCTTGGTTACTAGTCATTATCATTGTTTAGACGTTGTTACTAGACTATGTTTAGTCTTGGTTACTAGTCATTATCATTGTTTAGACGTTGTTACTAGACTATGTTTAGTCTTGGTTACTAGTCATTATCATTGTTTAGACGTTGTTACTAGACTATGTTTAGTCTTGGTTACTAGTCATTATCATTGTTTAGACGTTGTTACTAGACTATGTTTAGTCTTGGTTACTAGTCATTATCATTGTTTAGACGTTGTTACTAGACTATGTTTAGTCTTGGTTACTAGTCATTATCATTGTTTAGACGTTGTTACTAGACTATGTTTAGTCTTGGTTACTAGTCATTGTCATTGTTTAGACGTTGTTACTAGACTATGTTTAGTCTTGGTTACTAGTCAATATCATTGTTTAGACGTTGTTACTAGACTATGTTTAGTCTTGGTTACTAGTCAATGTTACATCTTTATTATTGTTAAGTCATCACTACTAGTCACTGTTTAGTCAGTGTGACTAGTCACTATAACTGTTTAGATATTCAAAAAATCACTATAACTGTACCAAGGGGAACATGCATATGAAATTTGAGAAAGATCCCTTGATTACTTTCTGAGAAATAACGAAAACAAGGATTTTTTAAAGGACCACAGACAAAGGGCGATTTGATTAGCCCACCATCAGATAATGATGGTGGGCTAATAGATGTTAAGTCATTGTAACTTATAACTATAACTGTTTAGTCATTGTTACTAGACACTATAAATATTTAGTCATCGTTAATAGTCACTATAAATGTTTAAGTCATTGTTACCAATCAGTATAAATATGAAGTCGCTACAATTGTTTAGTTTTTGTTACTTGTCATTATTTAATCACAATAAATGTTTGCCCGGTCAGGATGACAGTTATTGACTATTTAATCCTATCAATTTGGACACTACATTAATCTAAGTCACTATCAAAATCTAGTCATTGTAACTATCTACTTACATTTTCTGTAACTAGCTACTCATCCACATGGAAGATATCACCAACATTTAATGAAAGATCAGGACTTAAATAATGAAAAAAATCAAAACCATTTTATACCACCCTGTTAGGATATTTTGGATATAATGATTAGATAAAACAAACTTAATTCATCAGTACAATTGAGCCAAGTCAACTCAAGAAAGCCATTGATAACAAATATTTTATTCAATATTGCACAAAAATATATATATACAATTTTGGAACATTTTAATATCACAAGAAAATAAACACAATGCTAGTCATTTTGTATTTACTGTCTGTTTGAGGTTCCATTATTGGAATGTTGACATATATATATATATACATCCATTAGTGAAATAACACTAGTTATATTTATAATAAAAAAAAGTTTCAAGTTTTGACAGATCCAAAAGGTAGATCTTTCTAAATTATGTCTTTCTGTTACTGGTTTCAAAATAATCTTCAAGTTAATTTAATGGTTTAATGACTTTGGGAATTCAAACCGAGATGCATTGTGGTGTATTTACTGCTGATAAAAATCACAATTTTTAAAATTGAATCATAAAAACACCAGCTGAACAGTGGATCTAAAAAGAAAAAAATCCTGTTTATTTCTACAAATCAACTTTGTTATCAGACTGTTGGCAATGCCCCTTGAGGAAATGAAAAATCAGTATATACAAAAGCAATTCTCATACTCAAACTCGTACACGTGTTCAAACCATCTTCCTGGTAAATCACTTACTCAAACTCGTACACGTGTTCAAACCATCTTCCTGGTAAATCACTTACTCATTGCAAGGGAATGAAAAAATAAATTTAATTAAAAGTAGCAATGATTCGTAGCTACAATTTTACGCCAAATACAATTTACCTCCAAAATTTTCAAATAGTATAATAAATTTAAAGGGTTCTTTTTCATTTTCAATATGGAAATGGATTGAACTTAACCACACAAGATAAGTTCGAGCACAAGAACTTTTTGTCTCAATATAGTCTGATCTAGGAGAGAATGGCACGCTAACATTTCTGCTAGAGAAAATTAAACCTAATCTTGAGCTCAAATTAGTTTAGCACCAAACTAGTTAACAACCTTTCCCCAAAAAGGGTACCATGTTTATTCTGCAATAAGCTCACCCTTTTTGGGCCACCACATAAACTATGACTCTGGAAGGACAATGATGCAATAGATATGGATGAGCTTGCCAGGAAAGGGTAATTGTCAGATAAATTCGGTATCAATATGGCCTCCGAACGTTCTCTTTTCAGACCCTTTTCTGTGAATATGTGAAAGTAAAATGATAATTTTAATGTTCTTTGTAATGACTTAATTTATTTGGTAATATGCACCTTATGCATCTGAGAAATCATCAGAATTCACATTCTTGTAATGAATTGGTCAGCATTATCTACGAGTACTATATCACATCCTTTTAACACCTAGTACCTGATAATATCACATCACTCATTCACCTAGTACCTGATAATATCACATCCTTCATTTACCTAGTTCCTGATAATATCACATCCTTCATTCACCTAGTACCTGATAATATCACATCCTTCATTCACCTAGTGCCTGATAATATCACATCCTTCATTCACCAAGTACCTGATAATATCACATCCTTCATTCACCTAGTACCTGATAATATCACATCCTTTATAATCAGATCCTTCATTCACCTAGTACCTGATAATATCACATCCATCATCCACCTAGTACCTGATAATATCACATCCTTTATTATCAGATCCTTCATTCACCTAGTACTTGATAATATCACATCCTTCATTCACCTAGTACCTAATAATATGTACCTGATAATATCACATCCATCATCCACCTAGTACCTGATAATATCACATCCTTTATTATCAGATCCTTCATTCACCTAGTACCTGATAATATCACACCCTTCATTCACCTAGTACCTGATAATATCACATCCTTTATTATCAGATCCTTCATTCACCTAGTACCTGATAATATCACACCCTTCATTCACCTAGTACCTGATAATATCACATCCATAATCCACCTAGTACCTGATAATATCACATCCTTTATTATCAGATCCTTCATTCACCTAGTACCTGATAATATCACATCCATCATCCACCTAGTACCTGATAATATCACATCCTTTACTCATTTGACATCTTAACACAAGCATATCCATACAATATATTTTAACTGAGATTCAATTTATAACATACATTTCCGAAAAGAATGTTTTATTTCTTTTCAAAAGCTATCTATGAACATTTATTTTAAGCATTTCCACAAGTGCATGGTTTATCAATCATCACATACAATTCTAGAACAGAATAAAATAAGCCCATATTTCTATTTAAACAAATATAAGTTATTTATAAATTAATACATCAAATTTAATAACATGAATAAAAAAATCAAATGTTTATCATCTGAATTTTGATTTTCAAACTTTAAGTAGCATATGATGCATCTTGGTCAATACAAAATTACATGTTATTTAATGGTCGGCTTATTGCACATTTAATTTTGAATTAAACAAATATTCCACCTTTGGCACATTATAAAATATAATTTGATATACAAAATAATACAGTAATGAACAAAAATTTGTTTCAACAGTTACATAAGCGAGATCTACACTTTTGTTATAAATTGAAAAATGATGAGCACCGGATAAATCTTTTGAATTCTAAACAAGTCAGCTGTCCGTCATATTCTTCATACATATATAAATTTGTCCTAAATTAATGTCTTGAATAAATATGGCCATTTACTTTGACAGGTATATGTATTTTGATACATTTATTGCAAGCACTAAAACATCATGGCATTCAATACCTGTAACTGTTGTCATAGGCATAACTTTAATTTCACTGAAGTCATCTTGCCTTCTCACCCTGTTCTCTGTCACAAAAGGTTTAATCCTCCCTAACATAAATTTGTCTCTGGGATCATTCACCCCGACCATGTAAAGTCACTTTGCTTTTGCTTCAACAAAGGAAGTTGAATTCTCAAACTAAAATTGCACCTCTGGATTATTTGGAATCAACATAGGACGGCAAAATTCCCTTATTGTCACTTCTTTCTGTATGAAATTGACACAGGAAGGCAACTACCTCAGCACACTTTCTAGACTCTTACATGTACTTGCTCAGAACATTTTTTTCACTAAATCTCATAACTTACATTAAATCATCTATGAAACCTTGGCTCAAAATAGTTACAATCAGAAACTAAGAATAACTTTCATTCCATTGTCAACCGGAATGTAGAACAATTTCACAAAAATATTCGAGTATGAATTTGAAAGATCATGGAAAAACTTTGACCACCAATGCATATTGAACATCTTAGTTATTAAGTCGGTATAGTTTCTTTTTGTCGAGCCCATATCCAGAACACAGAAACTTCAGGTCTAAATTTTTCTTTTTGTCGAGGTACCCACTGATGGCAATGAAGAATTTTTTTAGCTTGCACCATCCTCTTGTGTCCTCTTTCAGAGTCAGGTACAGTTCAAATGTTGACACAGTTGTTGGATCACAGTAAAGTTTTACAAGATTTTGGCACTTATTTTTGTCCTCTAGGTTTATAAACAGGACACACCCTCTTAGTCCACATGGCTCCTTGCGAGCTGAAGCCATAATATCCCTCGCTATACACATCACTAAACCACAGGGAATCAGCAACTCACAACCAAATTTGTCATCTCCAACAGAAGAAAGTGCTTGCTTTATCAGGATGACCAAGTCTTTCCATTGGTTTTTCTCCATCATGTTCTCAAAATTACTTTGGAGTGGGCAGTGAGAAAGATCAGCTTCATCTGTCAAATAAAATATTGAAGATTGTTTATTTAATATGGTCATCACAGTAATGCAAGAAACACATTCGAAATTGACTATATACCTTCTAAATTTTTCTCAACATATAAAAAATATCTGCAACAAGGCATCAAGACAGATATGTACTGAAACGCATCGGGCAACATCTCACTTTTAAAGGATGGAAGGCAATTTATAACTCTTTTATACTTCCAAATTTTAACATCTGTCCCTTAGTGTGGCATTTCTGTAATAAAGGTAGTACTGACAAAATTGAAAAAGTAAACTATAGGGCACTGAAATTTAATAACCTGGATTTTGACTCGAGTTATGAGATCCTTTTAAGAAAATCTCTGACAAACATGCTACATGTGTAAAGATAAAGGAAAATAGCAATTGAAACTTTTAAGATTGCCTACAGAATATGTCCACCTTACCTAAAAAGAATTAGTACAAACTAATAACAATGAACTTTATTCTTTCAGATATTTGGTAACATGTTAAAGGAACCTACGGTAAGAACTGAATGGTTTGGCCGGAACAGCTTCTCATACCTCGCGGCGAAACTATGTCTTCCGGCTGAGGCAAGAAATGCTGTGGATGTTGCCAGTTTCAAGACATGTATGGGAAGCTGGAACGGCCAAACCTGTACATGTGCTATGTGTAAATCTGTTTCGTCTTAACTGTATAAATATTTTAAAATGCTTTGCATGCCCGTTTTAAGTTGCCTTTTTTTTTAGATATGTTTAGATATGTTAAAATGTGTTTGCATGAAGTACATCTGTGATTATATTATGAAGCTAGCTGCTGCTCCTTCTTTTGTGCTTTATTATGTTAGCTTGTGTACTGAATTTTGCTTTATAAGTATCTTAAAATTCTAAGTTTTCAAATTTTTTATGATATATTATCAGCCTGTGATATGTTTCCAAATTTATCTGTGATTATGTTGAATATATGACCTTTTATAAGAATAATAAGAATATAACAAATCCTCAGTTACTGGGGTGCAGGTCGAGCATACCATGCTGGTAGGGGGCTCCCCAACCCTTGGAGCTGACCATGTACCACTGTACTATCTTTTCTCAAGTTCTTCTTTTTATATATCCTTCCTTCATCTCATAATATAAGCAAATGTGATCAAATAATAAATGAATTCAAAATGTGATAAATGTAACTTGCCACTTTTACCGCATTAAGTATTATTCTTATTTATTTAAACATGTTTTATTGGATGCTTACTCTCTATTTGTATCTTTTACAGCACGAACATATCTCGTTTAATTAATGAAACCTTATTTTATGTATGTTTTATATGTTATGTCGATTGTAAAAGCTCATTAAAGAAGGTTGTGTTTATCTTTGTAATCATATCGACGTTATATAAAATTTACTTGACTTGACTAAAATAAGGATTAGCTTAGGGGTAGAGCCAAAGCGGGGGTAATGATGGGTGGGTCCTCTTTTTCAAGACTGAACTTTCAACTCTTGTCTATCAATTAACTGGCTCAGCTCTGGCACTTAAATTCATGTATTGCTTTCCAAATTCTTGATCTACCTCTAGTCATGCAAACAATAACCAGCAATCATAATGTTTGGGGTTTTGTCCTCCTTAGACAGTCATATTCGCTCAGCAAACTAATAGTTCATCTTAAGAATTCATAAAAAAAATCTCTTCTAAAAAGAACCAGACTATTTTCATGGAAAATATAGCTTATAGATAGAATTAATTGTGCCCCCTGTCCATTGTGTAGGCCTATATTTCAGGATAATTCGATTAACCTTTTCAAATCAATTCAACTGAGTTTTATTGGCATATTCATGTTTATTTTTTTGATCAATTTTTTTTACTCGAGTATCGGCCGACTCGCGTACCTATCAGCTTAGTCTTCTGAAAATCGAAATAAAATTTACTAGAATCCCTATTTACTCACCCATCATATCATCATGTTGTTCCTGTGCAGGTTTTACTGGTGTTGGTTCTGCTGCAGATAAGTTGCGCTGTCCTTTTATTATTGTCATTCCTTTCACTGTAGTCGACTTCAACTTGTGCAGCATACGTTGAACTTTCGTCTGCCTACTCGAATCGACTGCTTCAAACACTGCGTCTGATTTCGTCGTAACCGCACAGAGGTTGTTAGAATTTCTTTCTGTTTCAACCATTTCGTTTCAATAAGATGTTGATTTTGAAAGAAATATGCAAACTGATCGAATTTACATTCATATATTTCTCAGAAACGGGACCGTTTCTGATGAATTTGCCTACTTTTCGATCAGACGTTCACCTGGCTTCTGCGCGCTGTCAGCGAAATCAGCTGACTATGAGCTTCGAGGTCGTGACCCTAAACGTCACGTTCCATATAAGGATAAGTGGGTAGAGTCTATTTTCAAGCGACGATCAGTCAGCCAATGGCATCAGCCAATGAATACCCGTATGTACCCGACTTTCCTTTGAAATCGGTTAGTCATGTGGTAACATGCGTTCTCACTACAGGTGTATATAATTATAGACATTCGGCAATAACTGTAGAATCTAGAATCTTTTCAAAAGAAAAGTCTTCTAACAACCTCTGTGCGGTTACGACGAAATCAGACGCAGTGTTTGAAGCAGTCGATTCGAGTAGGCAGACGAAAGTTCAACGTATGCTGCACAAGTTGAAGTATATTAGAATTCACTTTTAGGTTTACGTGTTATGTTAGCGTTAAGTTACGCTAACATAACACGTAAACCTAAAAGTGAATTCTAATATTTATGAAACCACGGAATTAGATTAGATTTGTTATCTAAGTCCGTGGTGAAACTTATACACGAGATATAAAAACAACACACTCTAAGAGTCTATCGGTCAAATACCTATATAACACTGTACTCGGAATACATCCGACCATTGTCCTCTGTCTTGACGGAGGCGTGTTATATGACTGGCCGAGGTCGTTGGCCATTAGGAAATTCTATGGTGTTTTTGTCAACATTTGCTTGTTACGTAGCCATAATAAATGTTTGTACAAATAACATGTCACCTTCATTTTCACATAAACGTCTCTGACTCGACTGTCTATTCTTTCCTCCTCGTGGGATTAAAAAACCCGTCAAAGGCCTTCTTCATGAAATTACTTCTACCGTTAAGCTTTTCTGGAAAACTACCGTATTTGCAGGCAAATAAAACAATAAAATTCTCTTGTACTTTACATCTTCCGTTTCCGTGAATACAAGATAGAAATACCCTATGTAAGAAAGAGGCGCTATGAATTCCTTTCTCTCATTCCTGTGCGTGTATGAGAGAACTTAATTATATTTCACGTACATGACGTCACAATGGATTGTAATGACATGACGTCACGAAATCGGGAATATTTCGATGCCAAGCAGAAATTCACCTGGCGAATCCTTTTTGAGGTTTTTGGGCTGATATGTGAGAAAAATAACCGTTGTATGCCCACCCCTATGCGTGAAAGAGTCTGATAATCGACATCACAATGTTAAAAAAACGTGACGTCATGCAATCCAGTGGCATAGCATACATATAAATTTTAAGAAGATTTTTTTTTCAATTATATTTATTTATTAATTTCTTTTTTATCATTAATATCGACCGTCCGTATCAATCATTAACAAAAATCTTAAATTTTTTAGTCCAACGGAACATATTATAGCGTGTTATCCTCAGATAATCGTTTACGCTCTTCTTTTTTACCATCAACATTACTTTCTTGGAACGGGTTAGACGTGGAAACAAGATCTTCTCGTATGCTATTTTCTTTTTAATCTGCTATTTCACATCCAGTTAATCAAAAAACACCATACTTCTAGAGTTTTGGAGAAAGAACATTTAATATATTGTATACAAAGTTGAGGTACAAATATAGTCCATTAAGTTATGACCCTTTAAGAGTAAATCTGACTGAGAACTGAATATATTTGTGGAAACCCTTGTGAGAATGCCTACCACTTCTTTTTCATATGTCCTCGTTATAATATACAAAGACGTACTCTTCTTTCAAATATAGATGATTTAAATCTGGATGTTGCGATTGATATAAATGTATTGCTCATAGGAAATGAAAATCTGTCGGTAGAAGTAAACACTTCAATTTTTAGAAATGTGCAAAAAGTACATAAAATCCAGCCAAAGGTTTAGTTAATGTGATATGACATTAACTCATCATATTCTGTTGAATTATTTCATTTATTGTATGAAAAAATGGTATTCATTGTGATCAAATTATGCTATTTCTCAATTTATGTAAAAATGTATTGTGGAGAGGGCCTTTGTAATGTTGATATAACTATGCCTAATCCGTTTGCTTCATTTATGCAATAAAATATGTTTAAATCAAATAATCGTTTAAGTGCCTTTTAATCTTATAATTAACAAGTAAAACTTTAACTTGTTAATAATCAGACTTAAAGGACTATCCAGTACACGGGAGATAGCTTCTAGGGCCTAGTAGATTCGCCACTGTAATCGTGAACAATCCGATGCCTGTGATGGTTTCGCGAATATTGGCGTACAGCACATGTAGTTCTATAGTTTAGCGATTTTTTTTTCCATTTCGTGCAAGAGTACTTATGGTCCAATGTTTTCTTTTAACCCCTGACGCTAAAATGAGATTTTTCATTTGATTTTTTTTGCATTTTCGTTTTTTTTCTCTCGACACCTTCTCTTGGCTATACCATTTCGTGTATTAACAAATATCTTTATTATGATTGAATAAATAATTGGCCACACAACTTTTAAACAAAACCTTTCCAAGACGCAGCCTTCACTTCTAATTGCTTTCGCGATCACCATTAGATGGTTCAATAATAAGACGCCATTTCATCGTGACATCATCATCATCGTCATCATCTTCATCATCTTAAAGTATGCTTATATTCTCAATATACGTCATTAGTGAATCGATCTAAATGATAATCTATCAGAGCGTCGAACAAAAGGTTACTAGGCAAGCATTAACATTCGAAAATTGTTCAGTCGAAAGATATAGCCTGGAATTATACGAAATATATCCTAAAATCATATATATACGAGATGGCCACAGATAACCATTGAACTTATATTCCAAATCAAACTTGAGCGGATAGGTGACCGTATTTAAACCATGCGAAATTTTACGAATTACAAAATGGCCGTTATCGGCCTAGAGTCAATTTTTAAGGTTCAGTGGATTATATTGATACTATTAGGTATGCATAGAAAAAAAATCATAAAAATCAATGCATTTCATTCAAGTTGGAAAACGTGTGCGGACGATAACACCGAAGGAGTGGTAGCCTTAATTGTCACCTGTTTCACAGGCTTCGCAAAAATGCTTTCAAATTTAAATTCTAGTTATTTTTGTTTATAGATAGGATAAATTACTTATCATGTTTAAAAAAAATGATTTGGTGATTTATAGACTGAAGTATGTTGGTTAAAATTGTCGGTAAACAGTTTAATTGGCTGCTACAGGATGGTGGAGCCCGTCGGACCGGTATCTTTTTAAGCGTCATTGTCGCGCGTAATATTTCCTTACGATACTCACCACAGGCACGGAATTAGATTATCTAAGTCCGTGCCACAGGGTATTGTTTATATATGTATGAGCAATAGTTAGATAGGTCGGGACGGATATTTGAACATGTTTTATTTATTTCAAGTCACCCTAATGTTTATCGAACCAATGTCAATAACACCATATGGCAAGTCTCCTGTGACAGTCCGTCTGTATAATCACGGAATTAGATTATCTAAGTCCGTGGTAAAATAACCTGCACACAACAATATAAATTTATCGATTGGTGGTATATTTAGCAACCAATCAAAATCATCATATCAACAATTTACCCTGCATTCAATTTTCGAACTAACGCTACTCCAATTTGGGAATGCAATTAAAAAAAGGTTTTGAAAAGCAGAACTGTTTCTAATCTATGCATAGCTTTTAAATAAAAAATAAAGAAAAATCTCAAATATAAACGTCCTAGACGTGTTTCGTCTACTCTGTTAGCCTATTCAAAATAATATGGTACACGTTACTCTCCTGTTTCAGAAAGTGTACACACTAATGAAGGTGGCAAACGACCTGCTGACCACTTTATAAGGTGTCAGAGAGGGTCATTTGCCATCCGATTTAGCTATTGAAGATCAATGAAGTTCAAGTTACTATAATAAAGAAGTCACGTGCGTGAATTTAATTAATTAATTGAGTACGTGTTTGCAAGACCCGGTGAAGGCCAGTGAAATCTGTGATGAACACGCCAGAAATGCTCCTACACGTAGCTGAACTCCCTTCATCCTGACGTAAAACAACAAGAGGCCCAGGGGCCTTAATAGCTCACCTGGTATTTTATTTTTCAATTTAAAACCTGCTGAGTACCATTCAGGTTTATCAAAGGAGTACAAGTAACAAAGATGCATCTTCCATTTATAAATATTCAATTCCCTTTGCCCAAAGATTCTCTAAAACAAGTTTGGTTAGGTTAAAATCCCTTCAACGGTACAGAAGGAGAAGGATCTTTAATGTTTTCCTCTATTTCCCCTAATGGGCCCCACTAATCTGCCCCAAAGAAGGGGAATCCACACACCTCAGTTTAAACAAAATTGATTCTTTTCTCCCTAAGCATGCTTCAGACTGCATTTGGTTTAAATCCCTTCACTTGTATAGTAGGAGAAAAAAA